>NW_010225892.1:10600-32156 GCF_000690775.1 Eurypyga helias
AGGGGAATCTTTATTGCTCTCTACAACTGCCTGAAAGGAGGTTGCAGAGAGGTGGGTGTTGGTCTCTTCTCCCAAGTGACAAGCTATAGGACAAGAGTAAATGGCCTCAAGTTGTGCCAAGGAAGATTTAGACTGGATATTAGAAAGAATTTCTTCACCAAAAAGGTTGTCAGGCATTGGAAGGGGCTGCCCAGGGAGGTGGTGGAGTCACCATCTCTGGAGGTGTTTAAGAAACATGTGGATGAGGTGCTTAGGGAGATGTTTTAGTGGTGGTATTAGCAGTGGTAGGTTAACAGTTGAACTTGATGATCTTGAAGGTCTTTTCAAATCTAAAAGATTCTATGATCTCCAAAAGGGTATGATTGATTCTGTTATTTGGAGTGGCAGAAACTGATCTATCATTGTCAGACAAATACTATCCTGATTACTTGAATTGCTACAGTTTACCACTTTTTTAAAAAGCTGTCGAAATATAATTTAAAGCCCTTTTGAATTCCTGTAGCTTGCACAGCTGGATGCTCTTCTCTCCCTTCCCAATAATGTGGTAGCCCTAGTAGTTAAAACAACAAACGGCATGGGCGATTATTAATGCAATTTAAACTGCAAGCTGGTTGGGAATTAAAGTAAATGAGTGCTGAGCTCTATCACTTTAAGAGCTTGAATCAAAATGTGCCTCACGCAGGAGAATAAATTACATAGGAATAATTAAATAGCTTGTTTGAGTTATTTCTGCACATCTTGTTTTATTTATTTACTGTTTCATTCAGTGCTTGGACTTTTGCAGGCTTTTAGGGTTCACAAGGTAAGATATGTAGCACAGTCAGAAGTCAAGAAAAAGTATTTTTAAATTGACCAAGGAGACACATGTGTGCAGGCACACACATATATCCTAGGTTCAGGTGTGGCTGATTAACTGGTTTTCATATCTAATGTCAGATAGATGAGACCTTCATAACTGTTTTCAGTTTCTTAATGTCCCTATTCTTGGCCATTTACTTCCTTTGAATGTCGCGAGCATCAGCCATTCATACAGATGAGTACTGCAGTTCCCTGAGTCCCCTGGTTGACGTAGGTGAGATCATCCTGAAAGATGCTTATTCTCTGGATTTAAAAATTCATTCTCTTTATATTTCACAGCTGTCTGTGATCTTTAAAGAATAGTTAATTCTGTTTGCTGGCTGTGTTTCTTGATTGAAATTTAAATAAAAACTCACCCATCACATTTTTCTCTGACAATTTATTAAAAAAAAAAAAAGTTTTTCAGTGCAGAATAATTGTGGGATTGCATCAGTTGGAGTCTATTCTGTGCAGTTGAAGCCTGAGGTCTACAATGGTGACTGAGGGGGAGTAAACGGCTGCCCAGGCTGGCCCAGAGCAGGTAGGAGACTTCAGCAGCAGCAGTTTGCAGGAAGCACTCGCAGACGAGATTACTCACAGTGCCGCCCTTAGTCCGTTTGCTGGTTCATGGAGCCCCAGATGTGGTTCTCCTGTGACATGTGCTAAAAACTGTGGGTTTATTGCTTCTCTCATCTGTGCTGTGTTGGGATCAGTTTAACAGGGCACTGTCATCTTTTCTCAATGTACTGCAAATCTCTCTGACGCTTCACTCCTCTAAAAGAATATTTTCACTGAAAAGTCTGTCGTGTGCCAGTTATATTTACCCAATGGGCTAAAAATGTCAGAGAATGGTGAGGGTTTTTTTAATCTTTTCTTTCTCTGAAAATGGGAAGGTGTTTTTCTGCAAGTCTTGGTGACCCAGGAGTTTGGATAGCTTTCCCCCATCTTTTCTTGAATCTATCAGATGGGAGAAACACAGTAAACTAGATGATCTTTAATTCCTTGGCAGGGAAATCTTCCCCTCTTAAGAAACGAAAGTTATCATTTGTCCTTGGGAGAGACAAACATTGCTGATGAGCTACTGAGCACATCTGAGGTCTCTGAGGCTCATACACCGCTAAGGATCTTTGGTCCTGGAAGATATTCTGATGTCTGGGGTTTAATGTTCCTCTTCATTAGGAATCTTACAGTTAAAATGACATTGTATGAAAATGTGCATTTTTTTTTCCATATGCTCTTCTATGAATTTCTGATCTGCACTCCCTCTTCATTAGGACTTTATTTGTTTACCGTGTACATTGTAGTCTATTAGTAGAACTCATAAAGCTGGGGTTTGGACTGCATGTGACAATATGTGTTGCTAATTTATATGCCTCAGATGCTGATAAAAATAAAGATCAAATGTAATATTTCATTCCTCATGGAAAACAGATCAGACTGTATTGATGGAAGACTGCCCTAGATTCATGAACGAAGTATCGACTCATTAGTAGGTTGATTCCGCAAATGTTTTCTTCCCCCACCCCCCCAACCCCCAGTTAGGTGGTGTGCTTGTTTGCAGTGTCAGAATATTTGCAAACAAAATGCAGATCATCCCTTTCCTAGGATGAAATTATTTGTGCTATTTGAAATGTGTTGATATTTGTCACACTCGGTGAAGAGTAATTGGCACATAGGCAATTCTGACAAGAGAGAAATGCAGCGAGGCACTAGACTTCATCAGGAGAAAAATACATAGGCCAGCCAAAGGAGCGTATACCGAACGTAGATCCTTCCCTGCAATAGCCGGGGGAGCAGTAGTGCCCGATGTGCCCCAGTGCTTGACAAGACTCCAACCTCGATTTGCAGCAGCCAGCGAGGCCATTTACTTGTTATATGACCCATCCCTTTTAATGAATGAAATGTAATGAACTGTTTAACATTGTGAGAAAATGTTTTTAGAAAGAAAAGAGCTTGGTCAAAGGTAACTCCCTCCCATAAATTCAGGAAATTATTTAATGTATTATTTAAGCATTCTGTTAGCAATTTGCTTTGACTAGTTCTGGCAGCACCCTGTTGAGGCAGGCAGGGGCCTTGTCATTCTTACCAGAAAGTACCTCTGTGGATCTGTCAGACTGTTTTTTACAGCAGCAGTCTATTGTTCAGGCTCCTGTGAGAGACTGAAGTTCAGTAAGTATTTGAATAAGCAATGTAATTTATATACGTTAAAATAACTGTGTATACTGTGGCATGCTTTTTTCAGCCTAATGAGTTAAACTCCAGCTCTGTGTATATTTGCAGTCTATTTGCAAGGTTGGCCAAGTAATTTATGGTTTTTTAATGTACTGTATGTGTTTGTGTTTTCATATGGCATTAAATTATTTAATGGGGAGCATACTAAGGCGTTTGGGTATATAAATCATTATATATGTGTGTACATACGCTCAAAGTGTGTAAAACACTGCAACTGTAAACTAAAGGATTATGAAAGGTGGTGATTTTCATTTTTGTTGTAAACAGTTTTTAATAACTTCTGTGTTTTGTTTTGTTTGATTGGTCATTTTACAGTTAAAGAACCTGAGTTTAGAAGAATTACAGATGCGATTAAAGGCTTTGGACCCTATGATGGAACGAGAAATCGAGGAGCTTCGTCAGAGGTACACTGCAAAGAGGCAACCTATCCTGGATGCGATGGATGCAAAGAAACGGAGGCAACAAAATTTCTGAGTTTGTTTTACGTGCAGAGATACTACTATGAGTCAGTGTGGACACTGGTAACTTTGTAAGTCTGAAGGAATTTGATTATGAGTTTTCAAAAACCCAATCCTTTGAATTCTCCTTCACAATCAGTGGCAATTGGAGCAGTGAAAGAACATACATACGGTGTTTGCAGAGGCAGCGAAACGCATTACCACTTGTTTGTATTTTCAAATGTTTAATGTAATAGAAGTTTAATCTGTTACTTCCCAATCCTTTTGAGATGTATAGTGGTAACTTGGTGTTGTGCATTAGGAGTTGTGTTTTGGAGCACCTGGAACGATTTCTTGATTGTGCAACACTACGGAGCCTTATGTTGCAATATATTTTCCTCCCACTTAGTAGCATATTTATTCTGTAATCTTTGGTTATCCTATTTATTTTATGCCTGTTTTCCTTTAATATTAGGAAATATTAGGATAATATTGTGGAGAGCAGAGACAGATTAGATAAAATTGGTATTGTAGTATAATGAAAAGAAGCTCACCACTGTATTATCTTTGAAAACTCCAATTTCAGCAAGCATTCCGATTCAGGACAGCACCTGGGCATGTATCCAGCCCATTCATAGCAGTAGGATTTAAGCATCAAATAAGTAATAGGCACATGTTATCCCGCTCTCCTGAATCAGGGACTGTGGCTGTGGTTGAGCAATGCAGTTGTTACACTACAGAGCATTCTTTGAGAGAGTATTTCTATCATTTTTATGCGCACTGAATGATCTCTCATTAAACAAGAAAACAAGTGCCTAATCAGTTTTGATTTTTCTGTTATTCAGGAGAAGCAATACTTTTTGTCACTCCTTTAGTGTAAATTTCCAATTGCTATTGCAATTCTGACCAGTATAAACCTCTATTTTGCACCGTAGTTTTATAATGAAGTAACAGCTATACTTTCTGGATATGTTGTTTTTGTTCATTTAGTTTTTTATCACTGTTATGAGGGGAGAGGGGAGTTATTGGGAATTTTGGTTTGGTAGGTTTGGTTTCATATTATAGATATGAAGGGACAGTAATTTAAAAGCCAAAGAAAATAAATTGATACTTTATATAATAAGTACTGAAAAGAAGCAACATTTTGCAGTCCTCTGAGTTTTGTCCTGCAGTCACTAAACATTCAAAATTCCTGTAATCTTCTGTGGTAGATTTAGGGGAATCAGAAGTGCAGGACCAAGCTCTTAATACCTTTTCACAAGTTATTCCATTGGGTTTATGTTGTGGGATATCTGGTAGGTAGAATTTACGATGTTGCAAGAAGTATTTCAGACTTAGCAGAAAATGCGATCCACTTTCTGAACAATCTACTGTGTTCTCTGTTGGTATCTTTACTATTGTTGCCTTTTGTGTAAATAACTTTACTGTGATAGTCATACTTCTTTAAATACTACAGCTGAAAAGATCTTTGCATTCTACCTTCAGCTGTTAAACTTTTAATGGTGACTACTGTACGGGCATCTTGTGTTACATGTTTTCTGGAAGTTAGTAATCATCTCATACCTCCTAACATTTACCATCATCATACATGGACCATTTAGATGGAACAGTGCCGATGTTGGAAACGGTGGATTATATCATAAAGCTTATGCAAAAGGAAAACAAAAGTTCTTACAAGATCAGCATCCTACAGCCCTGCTGGGACCAGAACTTGGGTTTGAGCTGTATACAGCCGCTGTTGTTGTCATTCTGTGTGTGTGTGTTGGCGTGCATGCCACGCTCTAACATGTAAACCCTAGAGTCAAATAAATTTTAATTCCGATTGTTAGAACGTCCTCACCCTCAACTCTCTTCATATTTCTTAAAGTAATGACCGTCCCTTATGAAAAAGCAAGAACACAGAAGATCCATAAAAATTACTTTAGGGAAGACAAAATGCACCTGGTAGTCTTATGCCTCACATTCATCCAATGAAATGATGTAAAGTAAAAGATGATGTAATCATATCACCACATGTCACCACGTGATTAGGTTATAATGCAGCAAAACCCAACCTCTCCCTATTAGTGTGGTTCTTATTTATTTAAAATTAATTTCTAATTCTTGAACTTTCTATTCTCAAAAACTCCAAGGTGTGTTTGCGTACACGTATTTGTGTAGGCGCACACACACATGTATATGCATATCTATATGTATATAAGAAAAAACTATGATTTAAACCATCAGGAGAGGAACCTAGCTTGCCTTGTCTTGGTGTGCCTTTTCAGCCAAGTGTCATTGTCCCAGGCACTCTTGCTTGCATCATTAGCAGATTTCTTTTCCCATACTCTTTTCAATTTTCCCACCAAAAACAAGACTGATTTTGAATAATGTGGCTTTACAGTGTAATAAACAGCAAATAAAATGATCACAATTTTCACGTTTTGTCTGTTCTGGAAACTTAAGTAATGCAATGCACTACATCTGAATTGCCTGTCCAGAGGGACTCCAGTAAAAGGCCGTTTTAGACTAGAGCTGTGGCAGTCTGACATCTGAAAGGTATCAGAAGATAAAGGACATCCTTTTTTCACTCCTGGTCTGTCTGCACAGAAACAACTCAAATTCTCTGCACATGCATGCACACAGGTATGGATTACATGCAGGAGAAAAATCTGAAAGCCTTGAAATAAAGTAAGAATGTAAAGAAGCTGCATAAATGAGTGAAAAATAGCTTCTGGTATACTGTGAACTGGGTAGATTAGGAAGTTTGTGACCAAAGAATACTTTCATCAATTAATAAGAAATCAGTAATGTTCCCTTCTGATACGATGCACGCTGCAGTCAGTGCACGAGCTGTCTTTGGCTTCAGAAGCCAGTGTATCGGGCCCTAAATTATATGCAAGAGTAACATACAGAAATAGATTTTCTGTTGAGAGATGGATACCACTAATTTTTTCTTTCTTCTGTTTATATAAATGAATGAAATCATCCATGTTGATGAGTACACATCTCTACTGGAGGATGAGCATCTCTGTAAAAGAAAGTCTGTAAAGGATAGTACAATAAGACATTTTAAAAGCAAGCGTTGCAGGAAATCGGATAAAACTACTGACAAGTTAATCTTCAGTAAGATTTTAACTAAGCAATTTCTTGTTTGCTTCTGACTTTGTATGTTTAGGTTTCGTAAGTAAAACAAATTTTGAAAAAATCATTACTTATTACTAAACATTTGTAATAAAAGCTAATTTTTCATGTATAATTGTCTTGTTGTTCATTCTAACTGAAGCTAAATTATGTTAATAGTAACCATTAATGTTCATTTCCATCATCATCTCTCATGCTTTTATTTCCTTTCTATACTACTGTGAGCTCAGCTGCGAATGCAGGAAACCACATCTCTCACAGTCAGCTCTGGAAAGGATTTTTCCAGCTCAAGACATTGCTGCAAACTCTAAAGTCTGAGGATCTCAATGAAAGAGTATCTGGCCAGTCTAAGGACAGAAAGCCTTGAGAATTTGTGGAAGTTCCTCTGTCCACAATCTAAGGTTGCTAATCCTGAAAGAGCTGAGCATCACCCCAATATATTGGAAGTCTTCATGGAACATCCTTTACTTGGAGGTACTAGCAGACATGAGCAGATTTAAGTGTTCCTTTGATTTTTCTAGCATAATGAGAACAACAATAGGTAATGGACAGGCTTAATTAAGAAAAGCAAATAGATATAATGCCTCAAATTGGATTCCATAGCTCATTTCTTTTCTGGGTTTTGGTGTGGGTTTGGTTTTGTTGTTTGTTTGTTTTAAGTATTCTTTAAGAATTTGCCCACGAAGACACTTTAGTAAAAAGGACTCATGAACAACACTCCTTAGTGAACCACAGTATGTTTAAAGATACAGAATTCTACTGCTAGTCTGAATTAATCTGACAATTATTGGGTATTACAATTATTTACTGTTTATTTACAGTATATAATAGCTTGCCTGTATTTGCCCACATAGATTCGGGTGAAAGTGCACAGTGGCTCAGGCTGTTTCTCTGTCCGCTGTGTGGAACTTCCAGATAAAAATACAAATACAGCCCATGATGCGTGAATCCGGGCACGAGTACGTGAGATAGCCTACGTCACCATTCATAGGCACTGGTGCTTCCAAGCAGAGTGTACTGTACAACTTCTGCACAGCACTTTGTGTGCATGCCGCTTTATCCGTGTGATATGATGAGCGTTACATTTTCTTTTAACGTGCATACATGGTTATAAATCTGATTAAAAGGACCTTATGACATGAGAAAGTATTTCTTTGCATTCATAAGTATTAAGGGCTACAACTTACTCTGCAGCATTTCTTTCTGTACTTCCAAAGGTGATGATGGATGTTGTATACTGTCATACACCCGGCTGGAAATTGGCTTTGGGATATTTCCGTACCAGGCTGTGCTGCAGCAGTGTTAAGCCCGCTGTTGCCAATGAAAGTAATGGCTTAACCTTTTTGGGGAAAGGTAAAATTGGGTTGATGTCTCAGCGTAAAGTCATGAAATTGCATCTTGGGACTTGCCCTGTTAACTGTGGTTTCAAACACCTTTTCACAAAATGCATTTCTCCTCTTTGTTTGGTGCATTCATTATGGCAAGGGACTTACCATTTACACGCTGTGGTCTCACACGTTTTGTTTTGTTTTAATTTGTTGGGGTCTTTAAAGAACACTTGACAATTCCATGTCTTTTGCTGCTTCTCTTCCCGCTGCTCAGGAAGATGAATGTGGGCATTACTTTTAAGAGCATCCCCTGAGCCAAGTGTTTTTGGGGCATTGTGCACAAAGGCCAAGATCAGCAACAGCTTTTAATTCTCCTCTTAGGTGCAGAGATTGCTGAAGTGACGTCTCAGCTGTCCTGTTTTCCCCTTCATTTGAAAATATGGGATGTTCAGATTCTAACCAAATCTTTCAGAATATTTGTTAGTCCCAGACAGACTAGATCCTAGGTGCCTTTCCAGTTTGCTTCCCAAATTCCTCAGGATACATTTATGCTTAGTTTCACTAGGCCTTAGAGGGTCTTCTGAGGTAGAGAATAGCTTTATTTGTCACAAAACAGGAAGATAAGAAATCATTAAAGAGAAAATTCTCTGGGGAGAAAAGGCATTTGCACCTGGCCGGGTTGCTTATGAGGCTGACTATGGATGGGAGGGGAAAAGTGGTGGCTGGGAAAACAAATCGGGTAGTTGGCGATGTAACTTGCCGTTCTACGATGCCATTTCACATCTGATTTTCTTCCATTCAAGTTTATTGTCTTACTGTTTGTGCTTTATTTATTCAGTTGCCACTTTTAAAGATAGAAGGTTTGGGGGTTTTCTTTTGTTTGGGTGGTGGTTTTTTTAATTTTTTACATGGAAACATGCCATAAAAGTGCCAAGTAAATAAACATGAGGAAAAAAAACCCCAAATCAAAGTTACTGACAGGGTGATGTTCCTCCTCCTTGCCTCCCCCACTCCTTTCCGGGCCATGGAGGGTTTTGACTGCAGATGGTGTTTGTCTCTGCACAGAGACACTTGCCGTGCTCTCGCCCTCGGCAGGCATGGGTGGAGGTGGGTTTATCAAGAGGGCTGAACGAGCTGTGCACCTACTCAGGAAGTTGTGTTGTGCCCTGCTGAGAACCACTGTCCCCCTCCTCCTCTCTCTCCCCTGCTGTGGTGAAGGCACCGAGGCTTTGCCAAGAGGCTTGGCGTGAATCTGGAAGCTGCTCATCGGCGTCAGGGCAGGGCGCTGCTCAAACTGATGCCTGTGGACTAGGAAGCCTCGCAGGAGGCAGCTCCGTGTCTCTGGGATGAGGCTACGCCGTGGTGGAGACCAGATTTTTGATGCAGCTTTGCTTTGTTGTCAGGGCTGCAGTGTGGCCATAGCCCCCCATGCAGATGTAGGCATGTCCACGCAAAAGTATTTGAAAATGACGTTTAACCCTTGGGAGGGAAAAAGTTCCTTGTGTCCATTTCTGTATTGATGCACACAAAATGTTCAGCGGCCCTTAGGAAATAATCGCAGTGCAGTGGAAGAGTCTCTGGAATCGCACCAGCCAGCCGTTGCTCCCTGCCCTGCCCTGCGCCAGGACATTTCTCAGTCCGGCACTGCCATCCCTTCATCCCCAAGTTCTCCCTGTAGGCACTGGGCTTAGCTTTGATGGAAGTCATGCTGGGAGCGGGAAGTTTTCATGGCAAACAGCCAGAGTTCTCGCCAGGTGCTGGTACTTGATCGGTGCAAACAGGGCTTTGTGGAGGCCACAGAAAATTCAGGGGGGATAAACTGGGCAGTAAGCAGGGAGGGGCCTGGAGCTGGCCCGCAGGAATCTAATCTGATTCTGGGCTCAAATGCTGGTTTTCTGTCTGTCACGATGGGGGGAACGTTAATGGAAATTCCCTGTGCACTGCAAACCCCAGCCACCTTGACGTTTTTATTTTCTTTAGGTATTGCAACTTCAGAAATCAAATATGCAAATACAAGCAGCCACATGCTCATGTATATGGATAGACTTTTCTCTTTCAAATTAATTAAACCCTGTGTTCTTTTCCAAAGACCTGGAATCTTCTCCCTGCAGATATTTCTTTTGAGGACAGGTATTTTATATTACTGCATCTCTCCCTAGCCAACTCCCAGAGAGCAAGGTAGCCCTTACCAAGTCCTGTTTCTCCACCCAGGGTCAGCATTTGGAGCTGACAGCGTAAATGCTCTGTCAGTGTGCGTGGTCTGTACAGCAGGTGCACCCACAAACACCTCCCGTTACCCCTTATTCATCCTTTTGTTCCCTTGGTGTTGCTGCAAGGACTGATACATGGGACGACGGCTGTGGCCCTCAGATGTTTGTAACACTACTTTTTACCCCTCTTCAGATCTTCCTGCTGCTTTGCACTCCTCCTGGGCTTCCAAAGCCTGCATGGTTACTGTTAAGGGAAAGCTCATAGCCAATACATCAAAGAGGGAGACCAAAAGCTTTTGATTTGATTTATCTGACACTAAGCCTTTAGTGTGATGCATCAATTGATATTTCATTTTTATTGCAGCGCAATGGGGTATGAAGGCTTAACAGCAAGAGGTGTCCTTTTGATCTCTCATCGCACGTGAAAACAGGTGTTGTAGTCCTGAGATTATGGAGGTCAGAGATTATTTGAAAAAGGATTAAGTAGAGTTACCATTTTTCTTAGCAACCATATCCAAAGGCATGAGATTCTTTTTAAAATGCAGGCCTTATTTCAGCCTGTACATATGTCGGACTTATTTGTCATACGCCAATTTTCCCTGCTGAAACTATGGAAGAGACTAGAATTTTTGAAAATGTTTTGCATTAAAAAAACCCACAGAAACAAATCAAACTCTTTCCATATAGATACAATTAATAAAATAAATTTTTCTGAGTCTTCTAAAATCTGAGCAAAGCTTTGTTTTGCTTTTTCTGTTAGTTGGTCTTTACAGAATAAAGTTCTTGAGACCGTCCAGAAAATAATAGGGTGACTGTGTTAACATTCAACACTGCACTGACGTATATACACATATAAATGCTTTAATCCAAACCCGATTTATCTCTGAAAAGTGACCGAAGTCTCTAAGGCAGTAAGTATTGCTTCGGTATTTCAATAAATACAGCTGAGATATTGCTCTGACTCGTGCCAAGAGTCGCTCTCATCCCGCTGGAAACTCTAAGACCACCACAAGTGAATTGGTAGCCCACCGCAGGTATGCGCTAGACAATGCTGATGGACTATATACCTGTTGTATTTTTTCAGCAACCTACCCTGCTAAGGAAGCACATCCACCTCTGATTGCCTGGCTTTTATAGAAATACAGGAGCTTTTCAGGCTGTTCTGTGTTCCACAGTGTAATGTGGCTGAAATCGATGGCAATAGGGTTGTGTTAGATTCAATAAACCTATTTCTCCTAGTTAGTGTAATTATAACTCTTCTGTTGACACCCTGATGTTTCAACAGCCCGCAAATGTATAATTATTGGGATAAGTAAGGAACTCAGGATTTCTGGGATCCTAGAACCGGCAATACAGTAGCCTCGCACACCAAGAATTAATGCAAATTTATTCTGAGTGTGGGTACAACTTTGAAGCCTTTTAAATGTAGTTAACGTTGGTTTGTTCGGCTCATCAACTGACACAATTTTTATACATCTCATAGCACTTATCTTCGGTTGCTGCCTCCACAAAAAGCACGACAGGTAGGTCCTATCTTGCAGCTGAAGTGGGAGGAAGTCTTATTAGCAAAGTGCTTGACTAATATTTTATTTTGTAGACAGGTGCTGAAGTGTTTAGTTCAGCTCTTCGCTCTAGAACAGGGAACGGCAATTCAGTCATATTTCAGAAGAGATTACTGCTGCATTTCTGAGCCCTGATCCAGCTGCTGTCCTGGATGGAACATTTTTGATGGAAACGAGGCTGCTCGGGGCTGAGTGTGCACCGTCCTGCAGACCCAAACAGCTGCTTTGACAGGTGGTTTATGCCTGGGAATTCTCAGCTGCAGTACTGGAAATTCTTTATAACTATAGGGCAATGTTGTTTACGTGAGAACAGCCCCGCTGCTGGCTTTCGTGTTCCCCAAAGCACAATAAACTGGAGCAGTACTGGAGCTCCCACCCATGCTACCAGGGCCGCACTGGAGAGCACAAAGGACACCACTCCAGGGGAGTTGTTACACAGCACCAGCCCATCCACCGGCACACGAAAATACGGATGTGCTTCCTCATGCTCGACAGGAGCCTCAAAGCACTGAAATCACTTAACATGCCAGGAGGAGTCCTGCTGGGAGCTTTGCTCCCCATTTCTCTAACTCCTCCCTCCTCGAGCAGGGCAGGGGGACAGGGAATGGGGGTTTTGGTCAGTCCATCACACCTTGTCTCTGCTGCTCCTTCCTGCTCAGGGGAGGACTCCTCACACTCTGCCCTGGCTCCAGTGTGGGGTCCCTCCCAGAGGAGACAGTCCTCCATGAAATTCTCCAATGTGAGTCCTGCCCAAGGCCTGCAGCTCTTCATGAACTGCTACATCTTGGGTCCCTTCCATGGGGTGTTCCCAGCAGCTTCTCACAGGAATCATCCCTGTGGCCCCTCCCCAGCTACTAAACCCCCAACACACAAACCCAACACACTCTGTACTCCATGGTTTTCACTGGTTAATAAACCAGTCTTACAAAACGAGAACACTTTTTTTTTTTTTAAAGCCTGTTCTTCCTTGCCCCAGCGTGGGGTTCTCCCTGGGCTGCAGGGGCAGGGTCCGTGCTCCCCCTGTGACCCTCCCTGGCTGCAGGGCACAGCTGGCCTCACCATGGTCTGCAGGGAAATCTCTGCTCCAGCCCACCTCCGCCCTGTCTTTCCTCACTGACCTGGGTGTCTGCCTTGTCTCTCACATCCCATTCCTCTCTCCTTCTACTCCTCTCTGCTGTTTTCTGCTTCTGCTGCTGGTTCTCCTTTGTTTTCCCCTCTTAAATATGTCAATCACAGAGGTGCTGGTGTGGCCAGAGGTGGCTCTGACTTGGAGCTGAGGAAGCTTCCGGCACCTTCTCACCAGAACCATCCCTGTGACCCCTCCCCTGCACCAACCTCCCCCCAAACCCAACACAATGTGCAAGAGAGGGGGAGATGCGTCAGGGGGAATTGGATGGGGATGACCCACTCTTCCCGCAGGTGCTTGCCAGCAGCACCAGCCTCTTCCCAGGTGTCAGCTGTCATCTTCCAAGCACGCTCCCACAGGGAATACCGAGACACACCTCACCAGAGGAAAATACATCCAGAACTTCTTCCTTGGGTTTTCAGGGTAAGGATCAAAATGTTGAAAAGGGATCATACTAACAGCGGCGGAAGGAAGCTGTGCCTTGGAATGGGAAGAAGAAGAAAGAATGGAGAATGGATTTTTCCCCAAAGTAAACCACATTGTTGATGTGTTATCTTTTGCCATACTTGGAAAACCTAATGTTCGGAGGTGCTAGCCCATGAGTGGAGAGTCTAGGCACTGTTACTTGTAAATTGAAATTTACTTGGTCATTAAGGGGGCTGTGCTGGTGTGTTGATGTTAACAGTTCCTGCGATGGGACAGAACGTGAATTTCAAAAATAGCATAGTAATTTAAAAGGACAGTTTCCACTGAAAGTTGGTGGGCTTGACATTCCTAAGTCAGGAATTCCAAACATTCCTTTTGCTGCGTTATGACCTCACCACATCCCTGTTCATCATACGTCATGGGGGCTGCAGGAATAGCCGGGTCAGGATGCAGCAGATGGAGAGGGTGGAGCAAGAGGTACAGGACATGAGATGGGCAGAGCAGCGGCTGCTGGTAAGCACACCGTGATGTTTGAGTACCACGAATCTTCCTCTGTGATTAAAAGTGTTCTGTGAAGGTGACCAGTGTAATCAGCAGAACGGTCTGCTCAGAGCTACTCGTGCTTGTGCCCCAGGCAGTGCACCTGCGTGAGTGGCGACCACAAGCACATGTTGGACATCAGAAGGTGGACAGGTCTCTCTGGGTGCTGTGGGCATGCAGAAGAAATGGGCAGATTTATGGCAGGCTTTGCCCAATCCCCGAAATACTCAGTCCTGTTTATTTCTGAACAGTGTTCAGTGAGAAGCCAAACCACACTGGTACCCTGAGAGGAAAAGAAGGGTGGGAGGTGCTGATGTTTCTTCTGCACTGCTGTGAAGCCGAAGCATTGGATTTGTGCCACGGCCTCCTATAGCCAGATGCATGTGTTTATCCAAGTGAGGACTTACATGATTTAGGGTTGTGTGTAACGGGTGAGGTGATGTCAGGCAAACAAATTTTCTGCAGTGTCCAGTGGGAGGTCAGTTTGAGTCTCAACACCTGCGAGACGATTCTCCATCCTCTGTATTAGCGGGAGAAATAAATACCAAAGTTAGACCTTTGCCAGCAGTGTCATTCTTGGGAAGCACTTTCCAGACTCTTTGGAAGTTGCCTCCTTCAGCTGACGACCCATCACTTTACATATGAGAGGTGAAGAGCTCCACTAGCCTTAATGAGGGTGATGTTTCTTAACAACTTCAAGGGTTGCTCTGAAGGCATGGACATTAACTCTTGGAATCAACTAAACAGAGAGCTGTTGCTTTGAATTGTTGCACCCACTACGTTATTCTCAGGTGAGAAGCATAATCTTATTCCTTTTTTTTTCTTTTTTTTTTTTTAAGGGAAAAGGCAGAATCAGTACAAGATGCTCCAGAAACTGGATGAGAATGTTCTTTTAGCCCTGCCTAAATAGTAAGCAACTTGAAAGTAACTTACAGGAAATCAAATTAATTTCTCATGTAACTTAATGGGAAGCCAGGTGCATAATTGGGGAAAAAAAAAAAGAATAACATGGTGAAAAAAGAATAATTCTGGCACAACACCTCACTGAGGGATGTGAGTGGTGACTGTGGGTTGAATGTTGTTTGAAAGTACCATCAAAGGTAGATTAAAGTCAGGAATATTGTGAGAGGAAATGAATAACTAGCGCAGCAAGAGCAGTTACTCCAGGGGCTTTCTGCTGCTTGTATGTGCACAGCTGGGGCCTCTAAGGATGGGGGTTGTTTGGGAAGAGATGAAAGGTCATGTCAAGATGATTTAGCGCCTGCAAGTGCTGTCGGTATGTTGCTTAGTCCCTAATCTGTGAGGTAGAGAACCAGAAACTTGCGCTATTTGCTCAACTGAAAAATGTGGGGTCACCTCCCCCATTTAAGAGCATTTCTAAAAATAGAAATCTAGCCCGATGTATGTGTTTAAAAGAAACCTATCTTCACAATGAGACCCAGGCTTTTCTTTTACTATAATATATACTCAGAATATCCTAAAACTTTTAAATCACTTCTTAATCCCCAGTGGAATGTACTTTTTTATGCATTTAATTTCCATTTTGTGGCACAAAGCTGAGTTCTTGAGTGTGTTATACACTATCGGGACAAGAAACGCAGTACAAAGAGCACCAGATACAGTAGTTCCCTGCAGTCTCTTAAAGTTCTGTACAAAAAGGTACAAATACTGGAGGTATTAAAGTTGGAAAATTAAATGCAAAGTTCTTTGTTTTTAAGTTTGCAATGTGAAGTAGCTCATGCTATATATAATATGTGAGGAAAACCCAGGCTGCTTTCAAAATGGATAAAGTAGTCTGCAGGGAAAGACCGATGCAAGTAAGTGTATAATAAACCAGGCAAATAATACAAAATCTGAACATACATAAAAAGCTTAATCACAGTCTATATATAGATTTTACATCTCAGGGAAATAATGTAACATATTGCTTCTCAAGGACATCTCTCACTCTCGTAATAGCCTAGATTTGTACTAGAAATCAAGATTCTCTAACAGTTTATTCCTGGCAACAAAGTAAATTGCCTCGTTTGAAATATTACTGTACTCCTCGTTTAAGCAATGCAGAGCTCGCAGCCAATAGAGCGTAGGACCAGCATTTTCACCAGAGCCGGGAAGGTGACAGTCACCAGGCAGGAGGAGCACGTGCCACGTGCAGTGTTCTCCACTGAACCGCACGCCCTTAGTAGGCAGCTTTCTGACCACAACAACTTTGAAGTTTCAAGCACTGGAGAAAGCATCCGATTAGTCCTCTCATCCTGCATTGCTGACCCGCTGTTTTATAGAAGCGAAGATGCCCTGCTCTTACAAGGCAGCGGTGGAAGAAGTCTGGCAAAAGTACCGACTACTCAAAAAGCACACGACCTCTTCTCCTCACTAAGGATTTGGAGAGGTTGAATTTTTCAAATTGTAAACATATTCCTGTAACTCTTATTTAATGAGAGATGAGGATTCTCAGCTCTTACTGGACTGAGCTCTATAATAGAGGTTACTTAATAAAATGTCAGGAAGGGTGTCGCTCATGCTTCTTTACCTAGATGTTTTGGGGGAGCTAAGGCAACAACTTCACTTAAATCAGAACAGTTGTTATCCTCCTCCATGAAAAATTCTGTTAGTCATAAGCAAATATTAAACCTGCTGTACGGAGCGAGATGGTACTGTACAATGCCGTCTCAAACAGATTAAATCTAAGCAGCAGTAATGCAGAAAAAAAGGCTACATCCCCTAGGATGGTCAGGGGAACAACTTACAGAAAGAAAAGTGAAAGGAAGCTTGGCAGGTATAATCCTGTGAAAATAAGCATGTAAGGGCATATGGTTAGTGTCTGTAAATACACCGTGAATGCAAACACTAAGAGGAAAATGGAGTATTTAAGAACAGTGGTGGCGTGATATAAACCCACCTGATATAAAGCAGCCATTAATAAAATTATGCTAAAAGTTACACAAGCCTTGGAAAGCAGCGCAGCCTTGGAACGCTCTGAGCAAAAATCTAACAACTTTTAACATGGAGTTAGTTAAGTTTATGAAGGGAATTCCTTTGTACTCTGTAAAGTCGTTGTCATGATAATAAGAACATATTAAATTTCAGTACTTTATTTATTTAGTGTCTTTGATCCAAAGCACTTATATAAAAAAGCAATAATGAAAATTCCTTTCAACCAGCACAATAAAAGTCATAATTCCTTGGGGTATTTTGTTTTCTTTAGTAAAGCGCAATTTGGACACATTCTATGCAATATTTGAATAAAATGACACAGCATCGACCCTGTGAATAATAATAAATCTAGAATATAAGATAAGCTACAGGTTATTGAAATGATGTGTTGCAAAGTTTGGATCCAACTTTGTGATGTTAAACTCGTAACAGCTGAGGGAATCTGTGACTCTTTGGCAAGTTTGCAGGTTTCTTCAAATAAGTGTCCTGAAAGCCACTGGTTTTCAAACTCTGTGAATCTACTGCTCATGAAATTGAAATAAAACCCCTGCCTGGGGCTGGATTCTCCGAAGGCCCCCAGCCAACAGACCCAGCGAGACCTTGCAGCGTCCTTGACACATCGGTGGGCGAGGTTGCCACCTGTGCAGCATGTGACCCGACCAGAGCATTTACACTGCGTAAGTCCATCGCTTCCTTCTCTTCTTTGATGGTCTTTCCATCCAACAGGCAACCCAGTGCTGTGTTGTGTTTTGGGTGGGTGGCTGTGGGTGTATGGTAGTTTACACACGTGCAATGTGAATCCGGGACAAGACTATTGAATTCATGCCTGTGACTCAGCAGAGAACTTGAACCAGCACTCCAGAAGTGAAAACCTTAGCAAAATGTTTCAAGTTTGGACACTTAGTTTGGGTTATCTAGGTCTACCTTCATCTCTATGGCTCTTGAATTCTTGGGTACAGCAAGCAACGTCTTGCCCATTGACTTTATAACTTGTGCAGGCTCTGCTGAAATCTCCAAGAGTTTTATTTGGCAAGGATAGAAAGGGCCTGTTTTCCTCGCACTTCAAGGCCTAAATCAACTACTAACTGATGTGCGGGGAAGGTGTTCAAAGAAAATGGTGTTGGGAGTAAGTTATTACACACTGCGTATTCTGTGATAGACCACTGGGTGTACAGGCATCTGATCCTGGGTGCTCAGCTTTCTGGTTTTAGGTGGAGTTGATACAGCAAAAGATCTGGACCAGACATCAACCTCCAATAGCCTAAAAAAGGGAATTACCTATTCGTACTATATTTGCTTTATTCTGCCAGTCAGGATGCTCCTTGTTGTGGTAACAAACACAGCCTTCCAAACATGACAATTTTAGTGTCAGTGTTTTAATTTCTATTCCAACTAGTGTGTTTTATTTTCTGAACCTCTCTAGTCTTCACAAGTAAAACAACAACCACAAAAAATTTAAAATAATTAATTGAAACATTATATATAATAAATGGGATGGAAAAGCAGCAGGCTCTCAGGAAGAATGCTGTTCTGCCCACTGAGAGCCAGTATTTTATTTTATAGCCCAGATCCCAAGAAGTATCAAGGGAGGGAAGCAGTGGCTTCTGCCTGTTGGCTACAAGTGTTTGATCTTTAAGGTCCCTTCCAACCTAAACCACCCTATGATTCTATGATCTCTGTACAATTGCATAAAGAAAGAGACTGAGCACTCAAAAAATAACTTTATGCAGATTCATGATTACTCTCAAAACCCAGATGATCTTCTCTCTCATGTCTTTTCTTAGTTTTTTTCCAAAAAGTACAGGCCAGACCTTGGAAGGGTTTAAATCGACTGCGTCACAGAAACAGGTAGGAGGATCTGCCCACAGTGAGTGCAGTATTAAGCTCTTTTTCTTTAGCTGTTCCTTTCTTAGACCCTTTTACTCTTCCTCAGCTGTAAGTTTTGAGTCCCTTTCTGAGGGAAAATGTGACTTACAGGTTGTGGGTTGGTTTGGTGTTTTTTTTTTCCCTTAGAGTTTCCTGGCAGAAAGCTTGATGGAATTGTCTGCCATCAACACCTGCTTTCAAGCTTTCCTGATAAAATTAGATTTTATATCTCAGCATCACATATGGCATCTTTATAATTAGTCTTTTTGCAGTATATGAATGTCAGTTCCTAAAATGCTGCCTGTACTGTTCATGTGGGAATATTTCGCCTCATTAAACAAATCCAAGCTTTTCATTGGAGCTTCTAATTGTTGAAAACCCACGTTTTTGTGTGCCTAATCTCAAAACCATTTTGACGGACTGAAATACAGCATATTTCACTGGAACCAAGCCGTGTGCAGGTCAGTTCTGGAAATAGGAACCTGAGATGTCTTCATGGGCCTCCAAAAAGTCACTTATGGAAAAGTAGTCTTTGAATAGGTAGCTATCTGAAAATGAGGGGTGGGCTTCTTCAGAGGGCTCAGTATTGATCTAATCTTGGAAGCAGAGGTAGGTCTATGCTTACAAACTTCTGAAAAAAAACATTACGTAACATTTCAGAACAAGAACACCCCGTTTTTAACGCACGTGCTCCAGAGCCAGCAAACTTCCATTGAAATGTGAAGCTCAGAGGTGTTTTCAGACATGTGATGATCAGAATTACCATTCAGAAAGATAGGGAGACGTGTTCCCATGCCAGTGATTCACAGCTGATTGTTTTAAACTGTTGTAAAATGCATGGGAAGTCCCACACCAGTACAGACCCCAGTATAGGTGATTTTTTTCATTGCTCGTGTCACAGCTGAGACCTTTTAATCCACTTGGGTACGTTCATTTCTCTGCTCAGAGGTGGAAATGCACAAAGCAACAGATCATCACTCTACCGCTAGCACTAATGTCATGGGAGTGGTAACATTTGAATAGGGAAAATTCAGCATTTAGTACCTATGCAACAGGATGAAAATGTGCAAACTCTCAACTTGTCATAGAAATGTCTTTAGTATCTCAAGTGCAAAGTTAGTGCAGTGTCAGCAACACTATCCTCTAGGAAAAAAAACGAAGACAAATAGGAAAACATTGAAAAACGTAGCTCTTGCTAGCTCTCATGCAAACTGCTGTCAAACCTGTACACTAATGCAGTGAATCGTTCAGGCTCAGCTCGCTGGGGGTACTCCTGCTCATATTGGTAAGACTGGCCATAAGGGATTTGACTTTATAAGCATAGTAGTCCCTTAAGTTGACTGACGGAACTTCTTTCATGCCGTCACCAAAATCACAGCTTCTCATGGCACTCTCTAACTGCTTCTGACGCCTATAGAAGTGGGAGAATTTATTGAAGATGAGTGTAATGGGAAGCACTACCACTAGGATACCAGCTAGGATGCATGCAGATGCCGTCAACTTGCCAGCAGTGCTCCCTGGCACAACGTCCCCATAGCCAACTGTGGTCATGCTAACGGTAGCCCACCACCAGCACGCAGGGATGGTGGCTAAGCCCTCGTTCTCTTCCTTCTCAATGGTGTAAGCCACTACTGAGAAAATGGAGATGCCGACAGAGAGGTAAAGCAAAAGAAGCCCCACTTCTCTGTAGCTATACTTCAGGGTGGCTCCAAGAGACCTGAGACCCGTGGAGTGTCTAGCGAGCTTTAAGATGCGAAAGATCCTCATGAGTCTCAGGACCTGTGCAACCCTGCCTAAATTGGCTAAAGTCGGACTACTTTCCACCACCAAATTGACAATTAAGGTAATATAAAATGGAAGGATAGACATTAGGTCAATCAAATTCAAGGCATGCTTGAAAAATTTTAAGAAGTCAGGAGCTACTGCAAATCTCGCCACCAGTTCAAAAGTGAACCATGCAATACCAAAATGTTCCACGATTTCAAAGCGAGGGTCTTCCTCGGGGTTCCCGTTGCTGTCAACAATCTGAAAGTCTGGGAGGCTGTTCAGGCACATGGTCACGATGGAGCCCAGCACCACCACTATCGAAAGGATGCTGAAGATTCGGCTTAAGACAGAGTATCCAGGATTATCCAATGCGAGCCAGAGCTGCCTCCTGATGTTTCCAAAGGGTTGTTTGTCAAATTTAGAGGCATCGTTGTAGAATGCCAAAATCTCATCAAAAGATGATGTGGTACTTTCCTGGTCACTTTGTTCCTCCCATTTCTCTTGGTCTGGCTCCATTTTCCTCCCGTGGTAGCTGTAACTGCAGCAGGAGTCTATAAAGAATTCATTGATTCCCCAGTACTCAATCTCCTGGCTGAAAGAAAACACGCAGAGTTCACCCATCACGTGGAGCTTGCCGGTGTTATAAAAATGTAGCACGTAAGGAAAGAGCTCGGGGTTCCTGTCAAAATAAAACTCATTCTTGGTGTCATCATAGTCGTCGCAGAGCTCCAGTATCGACTCCTTTGAGTGGCAGCTCAGCAGTTTGCCCAGCCTGGTCTCAGGGAACCTTAATAATGTGTTGGATCTCATCTTTTTCTTAAAGCCTCCAACGTTGATGCTGATCTCATTGTCTTCAAAATTCGCTTCAGATAAAGCCTTCAGACTCTGCCCTGTCATAGTGAGCTCCTTCCAAAGGTGTGTAGGGGATGAAAACCTGGGATGCAAGTGCACGGAGAAGCAGCAGAATGAGCAAATCTACAGCATGGTCAGCTGTTGATGCTCATTCTGTCTTCCTTTATCTTGATTCCTTTCCCTCTCTCTCTCCTTCTCTTTCCTTCTTTCCCCTCTTCCCCTTTTTCCCCCCGTTTTCTCCCTCTTTCCCCTTTTTCCCCCTTTCCTTCTCCCGTCTCCCACCGAGGGCGGCTCCTTTGTTCCCGCTGCAGGCTCC
>NW_010225893.1:0-7647 GCF_000690775.1 Eurypyga helias
AGCTTTTCATCCACAAGTACCCCCACTCCATCTCTTTAAGCAGCAAGTGGACTTGGATCTGCAGTTTCTCAAAAGACTTAGGGATCCATCCCTTACAAAACAGAGTGTAAACAAATGCAGACCAAAACATTCATGAATATACTTCTGCATGCACAAGGAAAACCAAACTTTTGGAATCTGTAGATCAGTTGGGGGTTTACATAATGTTTACAACTAGAGCTAGTTTTTGGGTTAGACCTTTTTTATCCGACTGAGGAGACTCAATATGCCAGAGGGCATATTGTTCTATCTTTGATATCCTTAAACAACATAAATAATTCTCTGGTACTATATTTCTCCACTGGTACAGAAAGAGTTTTGGATAACTAACTTATTTTTTAACACCAAAACTTCAAATAACTTTGATAGAGAGAGAGGACCCAACTTCTTGAAAACTATAGCTGTCAAAGAGCAGGAATAGCATAGAGTTCAGTTATATCTATAGGTTTAGGACCTTGTATTGTTGTCCCTTGCTCAGATCTATCTTTTTCTGGGTGCTAACGTGCCCCCTGAGGTGACCACAAGGATATCTGCAAGTAGCGCAGCCCCACCAGCTGGGTTCCTGAAGCGTTTGCTGGTGCGGCAGTACCCTTACAGACCTGAACCAGCCCACCCCAGCCCAGATGGGGTTGTCTGCTCTGCACTTCTGACTCCAGGACTGGCTCTAGTGTTGGTGGTAGAAACATATCTGTGACAGTGATGTACAATTCCTCTGAGACTTTGTTTCCACTAGTGTCTCCACCACTCGCCCTGCTCTAGCAAAGCTGTGTGAAAGTTTTCATGGGCTGAATTTCATCATGAGGAGGGGGCAGTTCTATAATTTTCATTCTCATTCTACATTGAGAAGCAAAAAGTGCATTAATCCAAACCAAACAAGTGACCACTGTGTTGTAAACCTGACACATGCCACAGAGTTCTTCTCCTCTGTTAAGCAGAGTCATCTGTTCCCCAGCTAAGTAAGTCACAAAGCAATGCCGGGGTTGTTATTTCTTTTCTCTTTTTTTTTTTTTTCCAAACCTATCTTATTTTTTCCTAAGATACCAAGCTTGGTTATAGTTTAGTTGGAAAATGCAGCATCTGAACAGATGGAGGAAAAATCTTTCACTGAAAATATATGCCTATCGCTTTAACTGATGTGTAAGATGTTTTTTGCTAGGTAGAACCCACTGAAGATGGAAAAAAGGTTATTGTTCTGCTGTTATCACTATACCATTATGCAATTATAGAGTGATTTTGAATGAAAGAAAATAAACTTCACAAAAAGCGTTGGGGGGATGTTTATGATGGCAAATTGTCTGACTGTTCTTAAACCAGCTGCTTTCAATAGGAAGTGGGCTGCCTTGCCTCAGTGTGCTCCTCTTTGGTTCTGAGCCAGGAACTGGGGAAAAAAAAAAAAAAAGTAGTTCGTAATAGGTTGAAGAATACGGGAAGGGAGAATTGAAGTTAAAAGAAAATGAAAATATCCTTTCACTATTTCTCTCCAATTTACTCTTTAGTTGATAGCAGTGTCACATAAGCAGGTTTGTCTTATAAGGACAAAACCCAAAAAGTCAGTGATAAGGAATCTATGTGTATTCTATTCTATATGTGACACTATTCTAAGTGTCATTTGTTTTATTTAAAAGCCTAGCATGAAACAGTCAAGCAGAAGGAAAGAAAATCTATTCTTCTTGGAATCTTAGCCCTGTGTTATGTTCCTAGGAATACATTTAATGTCCAGAGATAAATCTAAACAGAAGCCCAAGAAAGAGGGTAGTTCTTCCTGATGTTTTTCTGTCTTCTTGTTCCTTGACACACCAGTTTGATATCTCTCCATAATTCTAATCTAACAATATTAACATCTATTCCAGAGAACTGAACTTTTTGACAACCAAGTGCAGGAATTTGGAAGAGTCAACAGATGTATGCCTCTTACCTAAGTTTAGACATCTTCAGTGCAGTTAGGTACACTTGAGTTAATCACTCTAGATTCTCTGTACAGTTTATGAAGAAAAATAGCTGCTTGTAGGAGCAATCTGTCTCAATTTATTACTTGTCAGGATGGGGGGCCAACTGAATAGAAAAAAGCTTTGCAGAAAAATATCTGGGAGCTGTGGTGGACAAGAGGTTGAACAGGAGTCACCAGTGTGCCTGTGCAGTGAAGGTGGCCAGCTGCACTCTGGGCTGTGTAAGCATGAGGTGATTATGACAGTAGAGCTCAGGAGATGCAAGGAAAAGGTTGGAAATTGGGTATATTTAGCTTTAAGAGAAAGCTAAACTGAATCTTACTGTTCTCTGCAACTACCTTGTGGGAGAATGTAGAGAAGATGGAGTCAGAAATCTTGAAGGTACACTGGGATTTGACTGAGGATAAGACATGCAAGTTGGATGTGGGAAATTTTAGTTATATATTTGGAAAAAATTCTGGATGGTGATGAGGGTCATCAAGCACTTCACAGGTTGTCTAGGAGGATGGTGAAATCTACTTTGCTGGAGTTATTCAAAGCTCAACTGGACAACACACTGAGCAAACTCACCAAATTTGTTGTGCTTTGGGTGATACTTTAGTTTACAAGAGCTGCAGAAGACCCTTTCAAGATGGCTGAACCTACGATTTTTGCCCTACAAGAGCGTATGGACTTTGCAACTATAAGGAAAACCAGAAGACCATAAAGAAAATTACTCATTCCTATGTAAAATGCTCTGACGGCTAAATCTCAGCTTTTAACAGTGCCCTTTGGGACTGCCTCCATTTCTGTGCCTTCCAAAGCCAAAATTAATTACCTTCTTATCTCTACATTTATTGGTATGCTACCTAACCATCTGCCAGTGTACAGGTTCATACCATCGTCAGTGAATCTACACCACGTTAGACCTCTGTGTTACTGGGGTTTGTTGTACTTGGCAGTTAAGTATCGTAACAAGACTACAAATAGAGATAACCTACTGGGGTTAAGACATAGCCATTTTTTTTTAGCCAAGCAAGAAAGAAACCATAGACTCAGAGGAAACAATTGTTATTAGCTGATACAGCTTCAAACCTTAAGAGAGAGAGCACATCTTTGCATGGAAAGAAGCAGTTCAGCCTCTCACTCTTCCAGTGATGAAGAGACTGGGCTGGAAGGAAATTTTTGGTGTTCTTTATGATTTGTTTCCTTTTTTTTCCCTCAGATTTTCTTATTGAAGTGAAGAAAATTAAATTAAGGGAGTTTGGGGAAGAAATTTTTAATGCAGAGGCATATTTGTCTGAGAAATGGTTTTCCAGTGGGTATAATAACAATCCCTAAAGTGGAAACATCCACAAAGAAAATCCTGTCAGCTGTCAGGAATAAACCAGCAGGGCTTGACTTTACTAGCAAGACCCCCAGGAATTGTTGTACTGGATTAACATCGTTGCCTCTATGCTCCAAAATCTCGTTACTCTCAGTGGCTCAATCAAGGAGAACAGTGGTTAGACAGGTGGAAGATGGAGAATAGTTTTCATGTATGGAGTCACTGAGAAATATGAGAAACTTCAGCCTGAAAAGTGGCAGGTGAGGGGAACTAGGACAGGGGTCTATAAACTCTGGGCGGCATTGAGAGGTAACTGGGGAAAAGACTTCTACTGTAACTTCTAGTGAAACAAGTAAAGCTACCAAAGGAGGCTGTCAGAGAAAGCGCTTTGAAGAAACAAGAGCAATTTCATCTTCTCACAATGTACAGTTAAGATGCCGTGAGATGCTCTTCCGGTACCTGATGGGCGTCTACAAGAAAGCTGGGAGGGGGGTGAAGCACTGGGACAGATTGCCCAGAGAAGCTGTGGATGCCCCATCCCTGGAAGTGTTCAAAGCCAGGCTGGATGAGGCTTGGAGCAACCTGGTCTAGTGGAAGGTGTCCCTGCCCATGGCAGGGGGGATTGGGACTAGATGATCTTTAAGGTCTCTTCCAACCCAAAACATTCTATGATATTATGATTCTTGGTGCTGCAAACTGATGTCAGCTCAAGGGGAGATGGACTACACAGAGTACTGGAAAAAAATATATAGCTATTAAATACGAATATCTAGCTTAAGAATTCTAGGCACTGAATTGTCTAAGTTTCTTACAGGTTGACATGTTGAGGAAAATCTTAGTAGAGACTTGCCTAGTCTTATAGCTCTTCCTTTGGTTTCTGGTTTCCAGTCATTGTCAGTGACAATGGCCAGATGGACTGGAATGACTATTCCTATGAATAGCAAGAGGAGCTTCGAATTGAATAGAATAAGCTTATGGAAGAATACCGTTTGCCTCAGAGACAAATTCTACTGATGTGGGACAGATCCTTTTCTTCATACTTTAGAGATTTGGCACAACTTTGAAACACAGTTTCAGCTTTTGAAAATTTATATTTTCAGTTATTTCAAAATCAGAGAGTGGTGAGAAATAGTGACTTGAAATGTATTAGCACTATGTTCTGCTTCATTCTCTGACTGCCATGACTTCTTTCCATTTAATCAATTTATGATAGTGAACAATTGTATTGAGAAATTAACATTGATAGCAGAAAATGTTTACAGATCACTGTGTACTCAATTGTTAACATAAATGGTAAAAAACAAGAGGACTTCACTCTGTTGGTTGTGGAAACAAAGTCAATATTATATCAGCATCCTGCTGATATTCAAAAGGCAGGATGAAACAAAAGGCATCTCTAAAATTAAACTTGTAAATTCATATTTAGAAGCCTGTGTGTGTACTCTGAGACTTGTCAGCACCACAGAGATTCCCTGAGGAGTTAACAATAGCATTCTGGAAACTGTTACAGTACAACTTTCTGTGGGTTCTTTCTTTTCTGAGCAGACTGTACCATTTCCACAGTGAGTCCAGTGGATAGCTTTTCCATGACAGATGCCCTGAAGTTTATACCTGTCTTAAAAACAGCCCGATAATTTTTTTAGGAGCAATATTTTAAGCAAAAATCCATTAATGTATTTTCTTTTTTTTTTTTTTTTTTATTTTTTTTTTTTAAGGTCAGGTTCAAATTTCATTGATTGTTATAGAATTCTAAAAAATGAGTCTAATTTCTTCCATCTTCCCTTAGGTGCTTCTGTTACTTAGGTCTCTTATGGGAAAGATCAGGGATGTGCAGCATGGGTATTTTTCCTGGGATTTACTTTGTAATAAGAAAAGGATTACAAACCAGACCTATATGCCTGTGTTAATCACCTTAGGCTCCCTTTGTTGTCAATTTAGGAACAGGCAGTCTAGGGTGCAGTTCACCACACCCTTTCTGGACACTGAAAATGCATCAAATTAATCATACATTACATATGCCCATTTGTCCCCATTGACTTTATTAGACATCAGAAGTCACTGTAGCATATGAAACTGGGTAAATTTAATCCCTTGGCACCTTGTTCAGAATGAAACTATTTCACTTTGAAAAGCTAATATCTAATTTATTCCCTGTATTTTTTATACATGGTCGTGTCACTGGAAGAATGAGCATAAAACATTGAGTCCCAAATTGCACTGGAATTATGATGCTTCAGTATTTTACACCATTTCACAGTACAATGATGTCCTTCTCTCCTCACACACACGACTAGTTCAGAACTGGAAAGGACCACAGAAGAAGGCAGGTGCAGCACAGAAGCTCTCTAAGAGCAGGTCCAAGTTAGAAGTTATGTAAATAAGGTCTCCAATTTTTCTGTTCAGCTGAGAAGCAATTCCTTTGCCAGAAAATATTCTTTAACACCTGCCATCTGTTTTAATTTTTATTGATTTTGAATGAAAATCACACTAGCTGTAAAGGATTGATGCTTGAATTTAGCAATACATAACAGACCAGTCTTCTAACTGGTTCTTTAAAAAGTGGCTTTTTTTCAGTCACTGGATTAAAATATTTTAATGGACTTCTTAAAACAAAGTCAGATATTTCTAAGTAACATTTTCATGAGGCAGAGGTGTTGAGTTCATGAATGTGATTTTTACTTTAGCCAGAGCAGTAAGTGACCTTCACTTCTGAAAGTCAAGCTCTCAAGTCTGGATTCAATTTAGCCTTTCAAATAAATGGATGAATTGTTTTGGTATTTCATACGCATTAAAACAAACAAACAAACAGATGTTGTTTTGAATATAAAATAAATAAAACATAGACTCTAAAGGGAACATTTCAGTGGGAATTCCAGCTCTTAATTTTTTTTTTTTTTCTGTCAAGGACTCAAAAAAGCTGTTTACTTCTGAATGGGAGTGAGATGGCAGAGGTTTCCTGAAAAACTGAAGAAACAATCCCAAACTGGCTTTTCCACAGAACAATTAAGAACACTTAAAAAAAAGAAAATAAAACTGCATGATACTAATTCCATTTCCTTCAACACTCTCACTCGTATGCTGACCACACAGGACCCCACATCAGCTGTAAAAGCCATAACACTCACAGCACAAGCCAGAAGCATAGCACACAACATCCCAAAATGGTTGTTAAAACTGGGCAAGAGGGAGCTCCAGTCTTCCTTTCTGCTCTGGATTTTCCCATCCAGAATTCAACATGTTAAACAAGTAATTTTCTTTCTTTGTGTTCTACTGATAAAATATTTCATGGTTCTCAGGAAAGGTATAATTTTTAGGTCTAATTAATGTTTGTAGAAGATATTTCAAAGACATTTCCTTGCAAATATTGCAATATGACTTCTTAGTATTATTGCTACTGATAACGTATCCCTTTAATAGCTGCCTGTTGTTTTACTTATTCCACATATCCTGTTTTTAATGAAGCCTGTTTTTCAACATCCCATGTACTTGCAACTCCTAAGAGCATGTCTGATCTTTTTAAATTTCTTTTTCATAATAGAGGTTACTTGAGGAGATTATTCTAGACTAGGAAAGAGTTTTCAAGATCCTGAGACAGGTGTTTTGAGACATTATCAAAATCCTGAAACTGAGAACTAGATTTTCACTCAGATGAATGTCTGACCTAAAATTCTAGTTATTTTATGTTTAATGAACTTCTTTCCATTCTTTTACTTGACAATCAGAATCATAGTATTTTAATATGTCACATTCAGGTACAGTTTTTTTATTCCCAGCATGTCTGAAATGAGCATGAACCATTATATCCAGTCCAAAATTGAATAATACATGGTGGACCAAATGACTTGCCTGTAGTCACACAGAATGCATTAGAAAAAAAACTCAAAATGTTAAAACTGTTTTTATCTGTCATAGCTCAGCTGGCCTTGTAGCCAAACACAAGAAATGAAGATTTACATGAGTACCTCTTTAGAAGTTATTTATAAATAATAATCACAAAACACTTTCAATATCAAGGTGTAAATAATGTTGCTATACCACGATGTGTTTCACTGATATTGCTTGGTCACAGGAGCAATGCGATGTTTTGTACAAAATAAATCTTTCAACATTAAACCAGAAATGCTCACATCAGTGCAGTATGGTGTGGTTTCATCAGGGACATCTCAAAACTTTCCAGTGATATCATAGCAATGGTACATTTTTTCTCAATTTAGGTAACATGAGCAACTTCAGAGAAATCACTCCTATATTCTGGGGAAATTTTCAAAATTAGTAGTGAGCTGTGTATTTGTGTTAGCACATATCAGATTTATGTTTGCAAACAGTTTATATGTTTTCATAGAATCACAGAACAGT
>NW_010225894.1:0-9267 GCF_000690775.1 Eurypyga helias
AAAAAAATCAAGGGGCAAGTTGGGAGAGTGACAAGAAGGAGGAGAGCAAAAGAAAAAAACCTCTCCTCATTTAAATGTACTGGGAAGCAGTAATAGGAGGAAAGTGAAAATGAAAGACATCAATAGTGCTGTGTTTTTTTTCCCCCGCACTACCAAGTACTTACCAAAACTTGGAAGAATGACGTTGACAGCAAAGCTCAACATCACTTCCTCCTGTAATATGTCAACAACAGTTACTGAACAGTGCTTTCCCATGAGCTGGGAAGAAAAGCTGGCAGTGTCTTCATTCCATCCTTTTTCTTTCGGATCATAATTGGCAACGGAACATTTAATGGCCTGAAAAGAATTACAGTTAGAACAAGAGGGGATAGGAGGTTGATTGCTCTGTAGAAAAGGTGACTAAATAATTAAGGCCCTTAAAAACATCACCTTGCATGTAAAAGTAAAAGCTGCTTTTGGAATTTGAAGCGCTATCAATTCAACTAACTTCTTTACAAGCGAGTTAAGAATTATGAAATCAAGTTAAAACTGTAAGCCCCATTTCACGATTCTCCCACTATTTATGAGGTCTTATGTAAGGCCTGGCTGTATCACACATCACATCTCACTCCAGGTGCATGTCCCAGCCTGCCCTCAGCAGACACCGAGGGCTTTACGCCAAGGTTCAAACAGCTCTCCAAGTCTTTTATGGACCCAGCAGAAGGTCATGTGAACAAGCTATGAGAGACTGCTCCACTAGCTGCTAGTCACAGTTGTCACTGGTGGAAAGAATGCTTCTCTGTTCTTCTTCGTGCACAGTTAAATATATGAGTTTACTCTCAGACTAAAGCTAGACCACCAATTTTGTAATGGCAGACATTCACATAGGATGGCATGGAGCTTGGGCCAGCAGCTGTCTTTACTCCACAGACTGCCCAAACGACAAGCCATTTTTCACTACTGCATGACACCGGATGAGAATGTGCAGGCAGAATGTTTTCCCTGCTGTCCCCTAGCATTTAAGGGCCATGCAGACCTAACCGCTCTGCGGGTTTGGGTTTTTTTTGTTTTTAATGGCTCAGAACCCAAGAATTCTGCGATTAAGAAGAAAAAAAAGCCATGTGGCCTTCCTATGGAATAGCTAGGGAACGGTTCAGAAGGTGAACCTTAGTGTAGGATCGAGGTTTTTATGCACCACTTTCACTGAACACAAAGTACTATGATAAAGTCAGCTGCACTGACACAGGAGTTACACTAGTTTCAGAGCTATTAATTTAAAATAGCTCAGCTACTGTTAGGAAAATAGAACTCACACATGGAGGAATCAAGAGTTCAACATCTTCATGCAGAGCTTTAACCCACGAGAGCGGAATATTTTCTTCATTTCCATAATCTATATAGAGTACTTGTGCTTTCTTTTGCGATCTATCCACATCTTTTATCAGTGCTCTGTTCCAGGTCTGTGTAAGAATAAACAATAACCTTAGTAAGGACACAAAATATTTTGCTTTATTTCATCAGGTTTCTTCATCAACAAAGGCACTGACCAACTGTGAAGAGACTAAATGAACACAACCCACTGTAGCGTTGACTGCTGTGAAGATAAAATTCTGCTCCTGTTGATACTGGCTGCTGTACAGTAAATCAAGAATCTGCTGACAATGGAAGAGAAAGCTGAAGGAATGGAGGGAAAAAAAAAAAAGGTGTGGGAAGGGAAACGGGAACTAGATGTGGCTATAGAAACGTAGAGGGCTGGAGGACCTCTCCTATGATGAAAGGCTGAGAGAATTAGACTTGTTCAACCTGGAGAAGAGAAGGCTCCGGGGCGACCTTATTGTAGCCTTCCAGTACCCTGAAAGAGGTTACAAGGAAGCTGGGAGAGGACTTTTTACAAGGGCCTGTAGTGACAGGACAAGGGGCAACGGCTTCCAATTGAAAGCAAGGAGGTTTAGATTAGATATCAGGAAGCAGTTCTTCATGGAGAAGGAGGTGAAGCCCTGGAACAGGTTGCCCAGAGAAGCTGTGGATGCCCCATCCCTGGAAGTGTTCAAGGCCAGGCTGGAGGAGGCTTTGAGCAACCTGGTCTAGTGGAAGGGGTCCCTGCCCATGGCAGGGGGGGTGGAACTAGTTGATCTTTAAGGTCCCTTCCAACCCAAACCATTCTATGATTCTAAACATAACCAGAAAAGTCAGGTAAGAAATGAAGCAAGAATAAATACCTTAAATAAGCAGAATCATGTTCCAAACTGTTCTAACTGCAGTAGTTTAAATTTGCTAAGAACACACAAACCATTCAAGCAGTAGTAGGACAAACGGCGTCTACAGGACTCAAGTACATACCACATAGAAGTAAACATTTTAAAGAGCAGGAAAAAAATCAGTACCTTAAATCTGAGTTTGAGATGTTATAAAGTTAGTTACTGCCAAAATTCCACCACAATAAACTGATCTCTAATTAGCAGCCTTCACTATTAGAGACATAAAAGCAAAACATGAGCTCAGCATAGACTGTTTATTTTATAGACAATCAGATATTACCTGATTAAAAGAACACCTTGCAACGCAGACTTCCCCTTTGACAGCAACATATTGCTCTTGAATAGTTTTGTTTGTGTAATAGTCTTGCAGTTTCACAGAAAGTTTACTCATCTGGTCTAAAACTTCCAGAGAACTCATCTGTATGTAAAATTCACTTGGACTCTTGAACTCTGTTACTGTACCCTAAAGAGAAAAGCCATAGCAGATAATAATTATGCAAAAACTAATTACAGTGCATTATTCAGGGCCAGTTTTCATTTCAATAAATGCATTTCAACCTATGCCTCATTTTGTTCTTTTGTTTAGAATCTAGCAGTAATTAACCACAGGGAACAAACCCAGCAATGTTCACCTTCACAGAAATAATCTTCCATGCTTAATCCTCCTGCCCCTGCTTGCATTTACTCATCTTTATAAAAATAAAGGAATTTTGCATGTGAGCAAAATGAGACGAAGAGCTGAGGTAACACACAACTATATATGCTTAAAGCAGCTTCAGATGCAACCTAATAAAGCATTGTAGGATTCTTCCAAAATAAAAGTACCTGTACTTCCATAGCTTTTTTGATCCCTAGAGCCTGGAGATCTGAAAGCATTATTTTCTTGGTGTGCCCTTCTGTCTTGAGGGAATCCACAGAAGTTGAATTACCCTATTTAAAACAGCTACAAGTTACATTTAAACTGGAGTTGTGCAGTTGCAGTACCTTGTAGTAACAAATGAACAATCAACAAACAAAGGACTTCTTATCATTTCAAGCAGCATATAAAAAAGCACTTTTGTTGACTTTCAGTAAGAAGCCTTACAGACTTTGAATTACTCTTGAAAATAACTTAAAACCTTCACAGAGGTATGCTGAACAGACAATGAAAAACAAGTGCTCAAGTATCACAATTCACCTCTTCTTTCCCACGTGTGTTACAGCATAGTTCAGGTACATTTCCTGCTTGTGATGCTCTCATATAATGAGAGCTGCTTCCTTCTAGCCTTAACACCACAGAGTAGATTGGAGCTACTGCTTTAACAGCAGACATCAATTTTTAAAAGTAATTTAAGAAGTGATTTTAAAGAAAGTCATTTTACAGTCATTTTATATGCAGTGCAACCTGCCTCATGCATACCATCTGTCTGTGACATCCTAAAAACATTAGAAAAAGTAATCTTTTTGTTTAGTAGTAAACAAATTTGTTTACTTTACAAAAGTAAACAAAAATTAGTTTGTAACTAATCACATTGTTAGGGAAAACCTCTTTTACATCTGGACCGACATACCTCAGACAACGCACACTGACCGAGATTACTGTTACAACAGCCAAATGAATTGTTTGTTTGCAACAAGAATCCCTCTAGAACATTTTCCATAAAAACGCATCTCACCGTACAATAGCAAAATACATTAAAGACTGTTCAATATGCCATATAAGCTCTCTTCCTTCCACAGAATTTGCTCAAGATTCAGATGAACCAGGGAAAAATAAAACCACCTGTTATTTCAAAATAAATTTGCTACGAATTGTTTATTCATATTGTATGGCCTCTTGTTACAAAGTCCCTCACTATCAGTTTTACTAGAACACAGTCACAAGTACACACAGCAGAAAGTTATGAGGATGAACTAACAGAAGTCTCAAAACCCAAATTAAGCCTCCTTTCCAAATTCCTTCAAAAAGTTAGAAACAGCTGAATGATCTACTTCAAAGAAGCGTATGACAAAGGAGTGTTCTTGTACGTGAGGCTAGTTGGAGGTATGCTCATTACTCGCTTTCATAAATATAATCCCAAGAAATCGTGGAGACAGCAAAATTATCTCTTGCCAGAGAGTTCATAGGAGGACTACCGAAAATGTTTGGCTGAAAGCTAGATCAAGAGAGGCTTTAAAATGTTACAAAGGAGAACTGTGTAATTCCTGCTACAGCAAAGAAACAAAAGCTTATCTGCATCTGTTCCTATACAATATGACATTAAATGTATTTCTCAAATAATTTAGAAGGCTCCAAACATCTACTCATGATCTACACAGAAGACAGGACACCAGAATTCTTCCAAATGGGACCAGCTACATCTGTTTCTTTCCTAAAATATTTCTTTAGCTACATGTCTTGATTTTTAACTTTTCCACAAATGTTTTCTCAAAAAAAAAAAAAAGAGTTGTCTGATAACCTTATTAAGGGCTCTAGAAGTAAATTATTTTTGAATGTTTCTCCCAGTAACTTTTCATTTGAAGCACTGATGTTTTGAAAAGCAGTAGATTATAATATTTGGAATTTGTTCCTTTCTTGTACAGCTTAAATTAAGCATATTGCAACTAGCTCACAGCAGATCCATTCAGGATGGTGAAAATTATATTCTATACCTCAAGATAAATTCGCTTCTCAGTTTTAGCACGTAACTTGTATCCACTGTTATTACTTACACTGTAAACAAAGAAAAATGTGTTAATTTTGAAGAACCAGAAGATAGACAAAAGTAGCATTCCTAACACCTACTTGTGAATAAAGCAAAAAGGCTGCGTTCACAGTATGTCATTGTCATATATTGTCAGTATGTATTTTTATCAACCCTAATTCCTCCTCCAAAAAAACGTAGAATGCTGAATTTGTTAATTCCCTGTCATTCAACACTTGGTGTGTTTTTCCTGATGCCATCAACAAAATCTAAATGAATTGTGATTAAAAATGCAGACTGTTGCTGTAGAGTTCTGCTAACACTCTAATCCCAAGCAAACCTTAAGAACTATAAAATTGTAAAAAATAAATGTTGCTGTTTTAGTTGAATACATAAGTAATATCCAAGTAACATTTATGCCAGATTGTCCCCACCATTCAGCCACTGTACAAAACTTGGGGGGGGGGGGGCTCTTGTAAACTCTGAACATGGACACCTGGTTGCAGATTCACAGAATTACGATCATCACTCCTTGATAAGAGATTGTCATCTTAAATGCTCAGATCACTCCCCTCAACTGTTCCAAAGCCAGCCAGTGAATTCATACTGTCATAACCTGATGGTGCTTACTTTAATTAAAACAGATTAGAGAGTGATCTCTTGAGCATTTAAACTAGCATGTCAAAAAGCTATAAGGAGCAGCTAGAGAATGGCCTGGCTGAGACAACTTCTAATTGCAGCTGTGCTCAATGATAAAATAACCATGATGGTCACTGAGGCTACAGTTAGATTCAAAGTGTGCCTCTTCAGTCAGTTAAATGTAATCCATTAACCATGCCACGGCTGAAACGCAGTCTCACTTCTCCTCCCTTCCCTACATCATCAACAGCATTAACAAAGTCACGTGATAATCTGGTATTCTTACTGCATGCTCGTAATGTCGTGATGCAAGTAAAAACAATGCTTTTGCTTTATGTCACACTACAGAACACCGTAAGAACTCCCAACAATATCCAGGTTTTCAGAAAAGTGCGAGATAATGCAGTAGTAGCCTAAGAACAAGCAACATATTTTACTGTAACAGTGCCTTTACACGATCAGTTAAGTCATATTGGAAGGAATATTTTCTTTCTGTACAGATTTGGCAGAACTTTTAACAAACTTACTTCTGTTTAACTGGCTCACATACAATCTTATGTACTGGCCAATCTTTCTTCTGACAATCTGCACAGCAATAGTATATTTGCTTGCACTGTGAACATCTGAAGGATCCTATTTTTTTTAAAAAAAAAAAAAGGTCAGAGAGAAACATCTATCTCAGAAGAAACAACAGCTGTTAAGATACAGACTCCATATATTATTTAATAACTGCTTTACAAGACAGTTCCACTACAGTTCAAAGCACACACAAATAGGTATTTATATTCATATACAGCTAGCAGACATTACTGCCCCAGATCTCCCAAATTCCTTCTATAGTGAAGGAAAAAACCCCACGTTTTTCATTAAGGAGATACTCTATTCTGTTTATTAGTTCCAGAACTCCAACTGCATTCTGAATAGTCACTGCATTTACATCTGAGAGGTATAAATATGCACCCATTTCAAGACATTTCTAAACAAACCTTCTGATCTGGCGTCACTGATAAATACACTGTGCGTCACACACTACAGGATAGTAGGGCACTTACCAAACAGACCACAACGATGGCAAGTCTTCATTTGTGTGGGTGGTTGTAATAAATTGAAGAGACTCTTATCATAGCCAATAGAGAAAACATTTTCAGAGGAATATTGTGTTTTCTTTGGCTTCTCATTAATCAAATCAGAATGTGACACCTGTGGACGAAAAATTTTAGGTGATTCTTACCAGTAAAAAGCTGCTTATTAGGGTAGAAATATTCTAATATACCAAATTATATTCACCTTTTTTGTGAAAACAAAAAAGAGTCACCATTTCAAGGGTCTAGAAAGAGCAATACATGCTGATCATTTCTGCTATCTAGAAATGCTCAGAATATTTGGGGCAATTACGTGCAATAACTCACGGTGTTTCCTTTATCAGCTGCAGCTGTGAACTGGAAGCTCTCTCCTCCAGTTTTGCTTTCCATGGAATTTCCTAGAAGTATTTGCAAAGGGATCTGATTAACAAAGGTAATACATGCCTGTGTTATGGAGTATTTGCAGGAAGACACAAGGCTTTTATCTAATCCTACTGTTCTGCTGGCACGCTTGCGCCAGTGGAGATGCTAGGACCATGACACACTGTGGAAGTCACCTTTTGTTATCACTCTGATATTGCGTTTATTCAAACCTACTGTTAGTGGTACTACTAAAGCAACAGTTTCACTGTTCTGTGCTTATCACGTGACAGAAGTCTTAATATCCTCCATCCATAAATCTGTTTCAATTAAAAGTAATTTACAAAACTTCCCATAGCCAAAGGGCAGAAATTCAGAATAGGCAATTTTGCAGTAGTTGGAACAGTACGAGTTTCTTTCAATACTGTTGAACATGTGGTTTGTTCAGTTTATACTTATGCCGTTATGTCACATCCAGAAGTACTCAGAACAAAATACTCTGAAACAAGAGATTTTGACTTTACAGTGAGTGCCTTTTAAGCCTAGTGGTCTTTCCAGTGAGTTTATTATCTAACAACTCTTATAAGACAAACATACAGCTAAGGCTGCATATCAGTACATTAGGAACTATGTTTTTATAAGTGGGCAACTCACGTACCTACAAAAAAATATGTCTCAGTTGCAGATTACACATGCCACTCTAGGCTTGTTCCAGTCTGGCAGGCTTATTAGCCCAAGCTCTCCACCAAGCCAACATAAAGCTTACATGGCCTTTTTTCCCCCCACCTGGGAACAAGTTAATGTTGTAAACTTTGACTAAACTAAAACTCCTGCCTAACATGAAATCAAATTCCACAAACACTCCAGACCCAAGATGGCTCTATATCAAGTATCTCAGGTGTCCCAGAATAAAGTCTTTTTTTTCCCCCCTCCTATTTCTCATGAAAGATAACATGACTCAGCCAATACTGAGATACCAATGAAGGCAGGAAACACTGCCCAAAGAACTCCAACTCCCACTGCACGTATCTGCGCCAAATTCCCCCAGTACTCTAAATAGCTAGGTTTTTTTCAATTATCTAAGACATTCCAGCCCACACAAGTTTTGATAATTAGAAGTTAGGTGTATTTATAGGCCATACTCAGACTGATGATGTTTATCAACAATCAAGCATATACACCATTACAGAAGAACAAAGTCAAGATACCTTTGTCAAGCTTTGGACAGTCTCTCTTTTATTGCACTTGTGCTGCAGTTAAATCTTTCTGTAATATCTCTACACTTGACAAAAAAACCCCAAACAAACCTGTATTGTTTGCTTACAAAATACCAATTTTTGTTAGGTATTTCCGAAATTCAGCCTTCAAACTCAGAGCTTTTCAACAGGAAGTTGGCACTTGCAATTCTGCTGATTTAACCTCCACCTACAACTTTTTTACCTCCGTTCTTCTCGTGAAGCAGTTCTGCCATCGTGTAAGTGTTCACATCAGAGTATGACGAAAGGTGGCTGTAGGCCAGGTAACTACAAAAGCATGGATTTAAAGATTAATTCAGGCACGCACACAAATTAAAGTTAAAATATTTCCAAGTTATGTTCTGAAGCTATATTTAAGCATCAGTTTTGGAAGACTAATTCTCTATTTCTTTAATTTGCAGAGTAAGAAGTAAAATACTTTCTGTGTTAAAGATCTCAACGGCGAACACCCCAGATTAAAAACACACGACAAAAAGTCCTTTATGGGAGCACAGAGGGGCTCAGCTCTCACAGCTCTCACAACCTGCAGGTGAAGCTCATGGGACCCAGGAGGGATCCACCTCTCTGAAGCACAAGCCCCTGCGGCCTGGGAGCCTAGCCATGGGCCAAGGCCCGAGTCCTGGGACAACAGCCAGCTCCTGAGCGGGCAGAGCCATTGCCTGAGGGGAAACTACTCTGCCAAAATGAACTTTCAGCACCTGCTTCCCCAATATTAACGTGCAATATAGTTATTTTAAATATAAAAGTACTCTCTTGCTACATTAGAAGTCAAATTGAAATGAACTTTCCAATCAAGCACAGCAACGTTTGGACACATGAACTGGCACCACAACCAAATGAAGCACAAACGAACTTCACAACCGTACCTGAAACAGTCCCAGAACACGCTATTTTAATTAACTCAGAATAAACGAAACATCCCCACCTCACAGCCTCCGGTCACGGCTCAGCCGGTGTAGGCCGAGCTCCAGACCCGCGCTGCCCCGAGCACTCCCCACCCGCCCGCTGGGGCTGGGCCGGCTCCGCACCC
>NW_010225895.1:0-2332 GCF_000690775.1 Eurypyga helias
CTGTCAGTGGGCAACAGCCCCAGCACCAATGGCACAGCGCTTTCTGGAAGTTTCACAGAGGCTCGTCACAGGGCTCATGAAGCCAACAGTGTTGCTGCGAGGGCACAGAATGCCTGTAAAGCACAGCCAGCTATGGAGGACTTCACAGCCAAACCTAGACCATTTCTAATCCCAAGCTCTGCTTGTTATGTTCTCATTGCTTCACCAACACTTTTGGCATTAGCAAAGCCAAATGCCTCTCAGCAGCTTGTCCTATATCCTGATACAGTGAGTTTATGCTCTCAGGAGTCTAAACATTGACCTTCATCCTGTCTTCTGCACCCCGTGAGTTTCCCCAGAGACAGACAGAAATACAGTAGCTGGTAATGGAGCTAGCTTCAAGCAAATAAATAAATAAATAAAAGGCAGGAATTATGGATAGAAGGTTTCCACAGATTCCACAGCCAGTTCCCAACAGAGCGAAAGGACCATGAGAGTCAAGCTGCAATGCAGCAGTCAAGTCTCTACGGAATTACTCATTGAGAGCTCTGCTCCTGCTGTCACAGGCAAAACCCCCTAACAGCCTGGCACAGCTCCTGCCCAGCCCTTGTTTTTAATCACTGTTATCATTCCTGTGTGGTCTTGAACTTAGCAAGCCTCACTGCTTTAGACAGGTCATACTGAATTGTCCTGAAAAGACTGTTTCTGTTGAGCTTTTCTTAAGTCACTTCCCTAAGTAACATGAAAGGCAGAAAGCTGGAGTTAAACTTACTAGCTGGTGAAAGTGCTAGTGCACCGACAGCAGAGATCACAGAGAGTGCTGGTGCTCACAAAAAGACTGCTAGCAAAGCTTGCAGTTTTTAATTCCATGTCACTGCATACACGATGTTTGTGTTTTCCTCAAACACACACGCCTACATGTTAATATATATGTTTGCAATTCTTAAAGCATTAGTAAAATCGATCAAGACTCCAAAAAAGAGGAGTTTTGTATGATTAAATCTCACCTGGAGTTGCTAAAAGGTAATGCTAGTAGAGGTTTTGGAATAAAAGAAATCTCAGTTTGGGATTTAAACTAATTCCCAACTATCTGGAGTTGCAGGGAGATGTGCAGTAAGCCAAAAGGTTGGGGAGGAAGGAAAGGGCTTGCATAAGGGTGAGGTGTTGTCCAGCACAGAAGTTTGGATTACAGAAAGGGATAACCAAGTCAGCTAGGACTTTTCAGCTGAAGGAAGGAGGCAGCTGAGGGACACATGGCAAAGATGCCTGCAGTCACAAGGGGTCTGGAAAAGGCACAAAGCAACGGGTGATTCACCACCTCTTTTAATACAACAGCCAGAGGACATCAAAAGAAGGTATGGGGAGTTGGCATCACACCTAACAGGCGGTGGTTCCTTGCACAGTTTGTAGTCAAAACCACAGACCTCCCTGCAAAGCAATGTCATGGAAACCAAAATGCTATGAGAGCTGAAAAGGAGGGTGAAAAAGCTCAGGGGATATGAATTCACAACATACACAGAAATCACATCCTTCTCATGAAGCTTCAAGCTGACCTTTTCCCTAGGCATCTGCTGACATCCATGACCACATACATGCTCCTGGGCTAAACCGACCTTGGGTCCAAACCGGTGCAGCCAACCACTCTTACTTGCTCACAAGGCTTTGGCATGGGCCTGGACCAGGCAGACCTCAGACTCAGTACCATCCAGCCAGCTCCCCTCCTCAGTCCCCACCACAATGCACCTCACAGCTTCACCCCAGGGATTCACCAAAATGCAGTGGGGCACCGCAGCCTTCTCATGCCGCTCCCAGTGCCACGGGATGTGCTTATCAGGAGCAGTTTCCTGGGAAGCAGTTGAGCTGGTGAGATCAAAACTGAATAAGCACCAATACCATTGAAGCTGCTCTCCTTGCTCAAAAACAGACTTCACAAAAGTTCAGTATCTGCTGAGAAGCTCAATTCAGAAATGGAGCAAGAGTCTCTGCTTAGAAAAAGGCATGGGAACAGTGACAAAAAAATGGATGTCTTAGCAGCAGTATCAAGCAGTTGCAGGTAAAATTTGTTTTCAGTCTGGTCGTCTTGTTTTACATCTGCACTTGAGTCTTTCCCCCCCTTAAAGAAATATTTGTTTCGTTGTTTGGTTGAAGTTGTTAGGAAGCAGTCAGCTGTTACACTGAATTAAATGTTTTTTATTATGCAAAGGTTGACACTGTCTGAGTTGTAACTGCATAAATGCGAACAGCATATTAATTCAAAGCCTGTACAATTACACTTCACCTTTAAAGGTCGCTCAGCATTTTCTATTGGATGGATTTGACAGACGGACTGCTGGGTGGATAAAGAACTGGCTGG
>NW_010225896.1:0-43367 GCF_000690775.1 Eurypyga helias
AAAAAAAAAAAAATCTCCTAAAAGCATTGACCAGGTGTTTGTGCTAATCCACCCATGTGCAATGGGCTCAATGAGATTGCTTGAAGTACTTTGAGAATAATAGGTTTTACAAATGTTAGATAATCCTCACACAGTCCTATGGGAGCTGTGCCGCCTTCTTGGAAGTAGGGATAACAGAGAGAAATTAGGGAATGGCTCAGTTTTCTGCCTTGCACTTCATAATTTAAGGTCAAAGAATACAGCTTAAGCAAGAGTCAAATTTAACAGCAAGTCTTCTGCTGGAATCTAGATTTCTGTGTTGTTCTGTCTTTAAATGCTGAGTGTTAAAAAAATGGGAACATGGAAAATGTTCTGCGTGTCTTAGAGAAACGAACTGTAGGGGTAATTTGAGGGATTGTACAGTTTTTGCTAGAGCTCAAACCAGTCTGAGCCTGGTTGCCAGACGCTCTCAGGGCAGGACAAGTGCTGGAGAGAGACTCTTCCCTGCCACTGCCTGCTGGTGGTGATGGAGGAAAGCAGGGACTGTGCTGTGTAAAGGGAATGCCAGAAAACTATAAATATACCATGGCGTGACATTGGTTGTAATGTCCTCCTCCAAATCTTTCATTAGAAGGAGGTGATTTTGAGCTGCCCTAAGGTGACATAGTGATGGCTTATTGACTGTTACTTGTCCGTATCTTTCTGGGGCTCAGTACCATTAAGAGATGTTTCAGTTGCAAAATCAGCTAGTGAAGTGCACAGCTCTTGCTAGTACTGATCCTCCTGATAACTTGTTTTGGAGCGTGATGTCAGATCAGAACTGATTCTTTATTGATTATGTTATTAGCTTAGTCTTTCTCATTGCAGTCCAAGTTTAGCAGAAAATGTATGCTGCATTTCATTAAATCTGTATCAGTGCATTATGTTTCTGGGTTGACTTTATTACTCCACATCCATGAAATAGATATGAACCCGTGTAAGAGATTAAAATGAAGTGAAGGAGCTGGGGATTTTTGTCGCAACAAAATTGCTGCAGGCATTATTGTAGTAGGATGGCCTCTCCCTGTCCTTTGTGGGAGTCTGGCAGATGGTACACAGTTAGAAGTTGTTCTCCAAATCTGAAGAAGGAGTGAGCTTGTGCTCCAGTGTGTCAGGCTGGATTTTTATATTCATATTTAGGCTATGATACCTTGAAAGAAGCATATGAGAACTGAAGTCACGAGTAGAGGCTGGTGGGTTTGTTTGCTTTTTACAGGCTAAAAGCTTACTGCTAAATCTCTGAATTGATAGTACTTCAGGTAGAGAGGATCTGAAACTATCCTGGTTTTGTTCAATTACTTTGGTTAATGATAGACAATGGATGACAGTAGTGTGAGGCTGTTTACTTCGCCACAAACTACAAAGGAATATTGTGCTTGTCAGATTGTGTGCAAAATCTGCATGTCCTGAAGCCTGCCTTGTCTTGTGTAATAAAGGGCTACCAGACAATTGTATTGTCCCTGTTAGGGATTGGGCATATTTTTATCTATCAGTCCCTTTCTTCAGTGTCATGGTTAAATTTGGAAATGTCATTGGAAGCTGCAGCTAGGCATTTGAAGGCAGAATATGGAGACATCTATAGGCAGATATTTCTTTTTCATTTGGACACATGGACAAGAGGATGAAAATGAGATAACACTCTAGAAATTTTGTCACTTCCCCGTCTTTGTGGCTTTTGACAGTATGAGCAGTGTTTAGTCTTAAACTCTAATTGCTACTTTGGCTGTACAAGTTCTCAAAATCTTTGATTTTCTTATATTTTTAAAGCATCACAACTAAGAGGTGAAACTTTTGCTTCCTAAGCAGGAATACAGAGGCATAGCAAACATTGTTTTCCCAGGCTGTAAAGAAGCCAGAAGGTAAATTTGCTCCTGAATGTGATAGAGGGAATCAAGCAGAAATTTGTGTCAGGCCTGGCTGAAAATACGAGTGCGATGAATGTGGAGCTGTTGTGCACACTGAATCTAGGACAGTGCCTGTTTTCTCTGCTGATCTGCTGCTGCCAGCCCACTCCATCAGCACAGCAGAAATTGTGTCATAACAATGTGGTTCACCTGCTGCAGGTGGCTGATGTTACTGTTTCTTAGTCTCTCCAGGACTCATTGCTTGATTTTTTTGATGTGTACTAATTAAGCAACACCTTCATTAAAAACAGCACTGCATGAAAACCACAGAAAGGATTCTCTCATTTCTGCGGTTACTGCTGTATTTGTTGTATCTTGTTTTCTTAGTGTATAAATATTGGTGTTCTGGGTACAGATTTCATTGATTTAGATAGGACTTTGAATAATGCCTGTTAGTTTTTGAGTTTCATGGGAGAAATGAGAAAACTGATAAAAACGTAGCTCACTTTTCTCAGAGCACAGTAACTTTCCTTGGTGAGCTCAGTATTAGAAATTTGTCATTTTACTGAACAGAAAATACATAATGTAAGTAATAATGTGAATGTTCTTGTTGCTTGTATAACTACTGAACAAGCAAAAGATAAGTGGATATTTCAGAAACCTCTGGAATGTGGCGGTTGAGAAGATAAAGCCTTGCTTAACTGATAAGAGTTCTGGTTAAAAAGAGTATTTAGATGGAATAGGTAAACAGAAGATCTTGATGTAGCAAAAATTTAAGGCCATATGAATTACTAAGCCCAGAACCGTGCTAAGCATTACATTAGATTTCCTTTTTCCTCAAAATAAGATACCTCTTCTGTGCTTTTGCTTCCAGTTCTGGGGCAGGGAGAAAGCGTAAAGTATGGGGGCAACTGACTTTCATTTCAAAAACCGGTGGAGATAGATTAGGACGCGTATCATCCCTCAGTGTTATTTACATAATGCCAATAAAAGCATGAGCAATACCAAAAGCAGCTCACAACTCATATTTAGGGTTTGTTTTTCAGTGCCTTTGCTTCACCTGTGTCATGCTACTTGTGTTACTTCCTTGGACAGAGACATAAACAGGATGCATGGCAATTATCAAGACTCTTGCAATCTTGGGGTGTAGGCTTCTGTTTTAAATATTTATTAATTAAGCAAACACAGTTTGTGTTTCTTTAGTACATGCTGTAAGATCACACCAAGTGCAACATGACTGTTGCTGCAATGTAGACAAAACGTGTTCCTGGAAGCTGCTATAATATTCATATGAGTGCATCAACGTAATGTTCACTTGCTGCTACCTTGGACTGTCACAGAGTCATAGAATGGTTTGGGTTGGAAGGGACCTTAAAGCCCAGCCAGTCCCACCCGCAGCCATGGTCAGGGACACCTTCCACTAGACCAGGTTGCTCCAAGCCTCATCCAGCCTGGCCTTGAACACTTCCAGGGATGGGGCATCCACAGCTTCTCTGGGCAACCTGTGCCAGTGCCTCACCACCGTCATAGTCAAGAATTTCTTCCTGACTGTCATATAACTGACTATCAGTACAAAGAAATGCTCAATTGCTTCAGATAAGTCTGCCTTTTCAAATCAGCAGCTCACGTTAGGAGGGATTTTGAGCACAGAATTGCGCTTGTTCCAGTGCAGCGAGTGCATAGGCAGGTGGGGAGCAAGAACTTCCCCGTATGCTGGAGTTGACTGATATTTTGACCTTAAACAGCAGTGGTTAACCAATCTAATGAAACCTTCCATCGTCAAGCACTTTTCTGGTTAGCTTTACAGTATTTGCTTGCTCCTAAATACTTGCATGTATTGACCTATTCTGTTACCATCACTGACATGCCTCATTGCAGATCAGGCTGGAGGTAGGCGAGGACCTTCTTAGAAAAATACCTGAGTTCTGAGAGTGCATATGTGCAGCACATAGAGGAAAACAATGAAGAGTATTTGACTTAAAAAACACTCTGTAGGTCTAGAGGATGTGGAAAATCCTGGATTTTCCACACAAAACATGGGAGAGGGAGGATGTGACAGAGGAAGAACAGAGGACAAGGCAGAAAAGGAAAAAACACTGAAGGGGGAAAAATAAACAAGGGTGGGTGGAGGTAGCATACCAGAGGAGACAAACTGGCAGAAGGTGTACTCGAGGCATCCTTAGTCATGCAGTTCTGTGGGGCAGTTTGAGAACTGAGCATTCAGCAAGGCCTTCTTTAGGGGCAAAGGTATATTAACAGAAGTCAAGCAAAGCAACCCATCCACTGCTCCACCTTGCATTGAGCAAAGTTTTCTGATTGTAAATCCGTCCTCTAAGAGGAGGCATCAGGTTAGCCCCTTTTTTGTCAGGGCATATGCTGAACCCTGAAACAAGTGGTCATTAGTGGAAATTAAGAGCTACCAATGAGAGAAGGGGGGAGTAGAAGGTAAGCATAGCTGGAATGGAACAGGAAGGGAAAAGGCTAAAGAAATATGAGAGCAGCTGTTTGTATAGCTGTTGGTTCACACAGCTTTAAATCAAGGAAGAACTGTACTGAAATTTTAACAGGTGCTTGCCTGGGGATTGTGATATGAGGGAGGAATAAGGAGGAGGCAAAAGCAATATCCTGTATTTTAAGTAGCTCATTGTAGAAGTGGAATGCTCAACAGATGATGGAGATTCTTTTAACCTTCTGAAAGAGAAGTGACAAAGGCCTCTTGGGAGGCACGTTTAGCATTGTTGCAAGAGAAGTGTAACCAGTCTGGCTTTGTGCATACTTAATCCTGCATGTACTGCCCATTATGATGTAAATTTAAGTTTGTTGTCTGTGAAGTATATAAGTGCCATGGGTGATTCTCCAGCTGCAAAACCATTGGTCTGAATTTGTAGGCCCTTCTTAGAGGGGAAAAAAGTCTTCCAAGCATTCCTTCAGAACGTGTTTATAATATTCTAAAAATAAGGAACTTGGTCATGATTTTCATACAGAGCTCTGCAAACAGCATTTTAAACAATTCTGCTAATGTTTCAGAGGCACAAAGGATCTTGGTAGTTGCTGGTATTCAGCTGTTCACCTCATAAATAATGATCATGAGTAAAGGGTATGGATTTATGAATTCAGTGTCTGGTGCCTTAGTAACCTCTAAACAAAGCAATTATTCATTTGGCTATCAGGAAGATGGAAACTTGTATGTAATCCCTTTATCCAGATGCAGGGGAGGAGCTGTGATGAAACTATCAAAGAGACTCTACAACCCGGGAAGCAAATGAACGCAGAGTTTTGAGTCATGTCCCCATCTAGTTTCTGTATTTTCTTTACTCTCAAAAAATCAGGTGTGGGGTTTTTGTTTGTACACATCCAACAGCAAAACAAAAACCCCAGTAATACAGAATTATGAAACTTCTGGTTATCAGGATATGAAGCTTTGCGTATGATATTTTGAAAGTGCTAAACGATAGCATGTATAGGTAGGGCTGGCTTCCCAGTGTTTTTCCATTAAGTGGTTTTAATAAGGCTTTATTTGTAAATGATTGCTTATAGCTTTGTTGTTCTTTGCCTGAAATGTTCTTTATCAGGTGTCTGCTCCTTGACTGTTCCCCTCCCAGCCCTGCATGCACACACCCAACACTTCAGCAAAATGATTAAGCTATTAATGGTACAGTAAAGGATAATATATAGGATTAAGAGTGTTGAGAAAATCTGTCAGTGCCATGTGGGAGGGACACAGTGTAAAACAAATGTCTATCTTTACCCATCCTTCTTAATGCAAGCTAAAAACTGGAGGTGCCACTGCTTTAGGCTGCAGATGCTATCATCACCCTCTGTCATGGGAAGGACTGGAGACTCTCTAGGATACAGCTGCAGATGGATATAAGATGCTGAGCTTCGTCTCTTCAGTCTGTTTGCTGTCAAAGAGAGTATTTAGACACTGCTTAGACGCTTAATTTAGCCAAGATTCTCAAAGTTTGTCAGTTTTCATACAGTGTCACTACTGAACAACAAAACCAAACCAAACATATTCTATGGTCAATGTAGTGAATTTTCTCAAGTTTACACATATTCTGGTATGTGTACCACACATACCTAGTGTGAGAGAGAAAGTTCGGTAAAATTACCTGTGACTGGCCTTTCAAAGACAATGGGCAAAGCTAAGAAGTAACAGTTGTCTTTCCAAGACTGTGGCTTTCGAATTTTCTATTTGGAAATAATGACTGATGTTAGGTTCCTAGTTTTAATTTTCTATTTGGAAATGACTGATGTTAGGTTCCTAGTTTGCAAACATTCAAAGTTTGGTAAGAGTACTGTACTTTTCCCTTCTTTTTAAAAAGGCATGATGTGGATGTCTTCATGTAAGCTAGTTGTTTAAATTCTTTGTAATCAAGAAGATAAATTAGTATTTCTGGAGACTGACTCATTTCAGATGATTGCTACAGAAGGATGTTTCTCTGGGTTGGTTAGAAGGGAACCTAGGTGAGTAGTCAGGCCAGGTGGTTACGTCTGACCTTGCAGATACTTAGTATGCTGAGGGAAGGGAATCCTACTGGTTGCACGAATACTATGAAGTGGATTGATAAGGTGAATAAGAGGAGTCTGTTGCAAAGAGTGCCTTAAAGTAAGACACACAGTTATTACAAGTATGTTTTACAAATGTCTGGAGATCATTTGAATAACAAATGTAGTAATTTTAAAAAAGCCTTTGTATTTACCTATCAAGAGCTGATTTCAAAGTTTTATCCTGCTATGATAGTTAACAACACCGGAACACCCACGTCAATGCTTTGTCATAGCTTTGCTTTGGCTCTTAGAATGTCAATTCTACAACTGTAAGAGAAATGCAGCCCTGAAATGAATGTTTGATTGCTTTGGAGGTCCTCAGTTAGCTTTAAATGCAAACTGAAATTCTACTTTTTTTATCTCCAAGATAAACATGTTTTCTGAGCTCTCTATAAGGAACCTTGCCTAAAATGTTTTAATTTCAGTTTCTTCTGAGAACTTTCTAAAATTTTTCATTGAACTTGTGAATGTTTATATTTCCTGCAGCGCAGGGAGTTTGGGGAGTGAGGGGCAGTTCTGTGGTTGCATGAGTTTGAAGGGGACTGTGCACGCTGACAGTGCTCTAGAAGAATGCAGAGAAGTAGCATATGCTGGTGAATGAAAATAAGACAGGATAACATTTTCTCTCACATGCCTCTACCTCTGCTTGCACAAATCCAATCTGTTGTCACTAGCTGTACCTATATCCCTTCCATTAAAACCAGACATCTCTATCAGTTATAAAACTTGTCACTGATCTTCCCAAAAACACGAAGGTTGACACTTTGGCACCAAAACACTTGGGAATCAGTGTTCTTAGGTACTGTTGTGCTTTCATTGTAGTTGGCTCTCCTGTCCCTATGTTGCTGGTTTTTTGTTTGTTAGCTTTTATTCTTGTACTGATTTTAAAATAACTTTTTATTTATTTACTTTTAAGGAGCTCTACCATGTACCAAATGGCATGTCTCCAGGGAAGCTCTCTCATGGGATGGTGTATGGTGTCGTGCACCGAACTGACAACAACCATAAGAGAGAAATGGTGGTTTATGGCTGGTCAGCTGATCAGCTGAAAGAGGAGATGAATTACATCAAAGAAGTGAGTTATGCTTTCAACTTCAGAATTTGTCAAATGTCTCTTCCATATATTCATGTACTGCTGTGAGTGTATATGGTGCGAGTGATGTCTAGCCCAACACCTGAATTTCAGTTGCGAACCTACTCTGAAGCTCAAGGCTTGCATTGTTAGTATTCAAGTTGGGAAAAAAAGCATGCTATATACACCTGAGAACTCTGTGGTCCAGACTCAAGTTCCTCTGTGCCATGGCATACTTGTTAATGCTTGCTGACTGGGCTATAGCTGGGCAAGCAAACTGCCAGACAGATCTTGGGGTTCCTGTCCTGAAGCCTTCATAATTTCACATGTCATACAGAAGAAACTGCAGATACCTGGAAGGATAAACTCTCTCCTCTCTTCCTCTGCTTCCTCCGTCACCAAACTCCCCAGTTTTGAAAAGGCTCCTGAATTAGGTGACATAGTAAAATCACTTGGGTATATTTTGGGGCAGCCTTTAAATAGTCAGCCTAATAAGGATGACTTTGTACTACTTTCTCTGTGCATGGCCATTTATAATAATTGGCAGAAGGTCTCCTGAAAGGAAAAAAAAAAAAAAGGCATTTCTGGTGCTGCTGGTTTCTGTACTTGAAATGTAGCATCTCCTTGCCTGTCAGTCCTTGGCATTTAGGCGTTGGCAGTAAGCTCCTAATTAGCCAAGGGCAAATAATCTGACCTTCTCTTTCCAACCACCTTCACCACCCAGGAAGCTATTGGTCAATGGCTATTGTGTTACACTGATTCAAGTGCAAACTGAGTTGATATAAAAGGGAAGAACACTGAGCCAGCAGTGTAAGAGACTGTAATTATGTGTGCTCTTAACATCTGCCTGGGCTTTAGCTATCAGCACTTGCTACTCTCCTTTATTACTCACAGTTCGTTAGCCGTTCACTACTCCGAGTTCTGCGCTCACAGTTGGGCTGTGTCACTACTGTGGTGCAGGTGAGGCACAGGAGTTGCCTTGGCTGCTGGTTTCCTGCCTGGGTAGTTTATCTACCCTGCTGGGTGGTGCCCGGGGATGGGTGAATTGGCATGCAGTAGGTGTGCTGTTTCTGATAGCTGGCTAAGACTGCTTGGAGCAGGACTATCTCCCTGCCCTTTTCTGTGCTGGCGCTTGCTCTCCTGTATTCTGGAAGCAGTGTTCAGCTGTGGTAACTTGTGAACTTTGGTCTGCCAGAGAAGTTTCATCTTTAAACATAGAGTCTTAAACAAGACTCCTCAGCTTGTGCCACTTACGTGCTGACTTAAACAGACCAAGCCTGATGGGCCACATCAGAACTGCTGTATCTGAGTCAAATTTGCACCTTGCAAAAGGGGGTGTGTCTGTGTATGTGTGTATATGTGGGTAGGGACAGGGCGAGGGGTACTTCCCTGAGGTGAAGTGCCAGAGTCAGCTTCTTTCCATGTTTCTCATCCTAAAGGGAGCACATAGTTTGGGGAAGCCTTGTGTCTACTCCTTGCATAGGTTTGGTGGCCAATGCCCCTCTTTCTGTGAGGGAGTGGGTATACTGCAGAGCTGCTAGAAACATCCCCTCTTGTGTTAAGGCCCTACTAATGTTTTCCCCTCGCTCTTTCCCCAGGCCTATGCAGTGATGAGGTCAGCCTTAGATTATCTGCAATCCGTCTGTGTTTGACAGGGGGGGGAGGGGGAAGGAGTTTGAATTATGTAGCTGGAGGATAGACTGTAGGCAAGTATTTAAGTAGTGTTTACAATGTGTGCTCTTGAGAAGAATGGCTCTGCGCATGATTGCAATGGCATGTAAACGCCAACTAGCTTTTTTTTCCCTTTCTTGTTTTAGGAAGGCAAGGTATAATTCATCCATAATTCTTAAATAAAATCAAATTGAGTACTCTCTTTATTGGACTGGTAGATTTATTCTAATATATTGTTTAGCTAGATAAGATCTTAGAAGTCTGAAATGGAAGGGTTTATCGTCAAAGGATATTCAGGGAAAACTAATTAACCACTTCAAAAAGTATGAAGGTGTATTAAGTCCATGTATGGATGTTTTTTTTCCAAAAGAAAACATACGCTCAAATTAAAAATAATTCCTTTATTAATTGTGTTAGAATGAATTACAGATAATTTAATTGAAATTCATGATTTAAATTATTATTTTGCATGTGTTTAAGTGTGGCTAGAGAAGCTCAGAATTACTCAGAGATGTTTATTTGTATCATTCCTACGTAGATAAATCTTGAGACTTAAGTTTTTGTCTTGCTCTTAAGAGTAAATTGCTGTTGATGAAAAGGTAGATTAGTAATGGAAATTACTGAAAGTAACAATGAAGGACTTAGAAAAACCAATCCTGTCCTAGTATAAACAATATCATCAATAAGTTTTATAAAGGCATTTGATTTTTCTGATGTCAGGTGAGAGCAACTCTGGAAAAAGTAAGAAAGAAAATGTATGGTGAATATGATGAAATGAAACGGAAAATACAGCAGCTTACGAATGAACTGAAGGTAAGTACATATTCACTTGTAGGGAAGCATATGAGAATAAATGTCCCAGTCTTACCCAGAAACCTTTTTTTTCCCTTCAGCAGAACAGAAATGATTTCTCAAACCACTTCAGTTCATTGTTTTATGTGACTTCTAGACATTTATTTATCTATTTATTCCTCTAGGAAGGTAAGCTAGGATAGGGATGCTTTTGCATATGGAGTTGCTAAATGCCTGCTTCTTGGAAATAAAAGAATGATCTTGATAGCATTGTCTATGTGCACTGGTTATTAGTGGAGATGTTTGTACCAGTAAGCTGCCAAGTGAATGAAATAACCTAGGTAATTAGGAGTAATGTGCAACTTAATTGGTGTAATTTCAACAGACTTTGCTCTCTTTTACTGTCTGTGTAGTTTAAAGGCTATAGTAAAAGCAGGAGCAATATTCTTTAGTATTGAAGTGTGTGACAGGTCTAAAAACGACTTGCCTTTTGGTTCTTAATTGAACCTTTCAGTGGTCATTTGATGACCTCTCTTTTTTCTGACATGCTGCTTTAGCAATAAAAGCTGCTGCAGTCTGTAGAAGTATCCTTCATATTAAACTGCTGAGTTCTTTAGTCCAAAAATATATCTCTGAAAACTTGCTGTGGATTCTGTATTGAACATTGATTTTCACAGCCCTGGTTCAGATGAATTGTTGGCAACTAAACACATATGAATTGTTGACAACTAAACACATTCTGACTTCAGGGGACTGGGACCCTCACTTGTGCTCTTCTTGCCATCCTCATTTGGAGACTGTCAGTTGTCTGTATGCTGTATTATGTATGAAGATCAGAACTTGCTGTTAAACTGGTACTTCTATTCTGTGACAACTAATCTCAAAAAATCTTGTCTTTGCTGCTGATACTTAGTGCATAGTGGTGGTGACATCTGCACTTCCAGATCGTCTGTCAGACCAGTGGAAGTCCTGCCTGAGTCTGAACGTCTCCCTCAGTGAAGGGTTTCTGAACAGCTCTGACAGAATCTCTAGACCTGCAGCTAATTAGCAGTATGAAGTACTGCTCCTGACATAAATGACACATTATGAGACACCATCCCCCCTTTTTTAATACTTTATAGTGCCTGAAAGAAAGCGCCACTGGTGTTCTACCCAATAATATGCGGGTGTTTTCTGGTTTGGTTTTGTTTTACATGACTGCCATCTTTCATGCTATTTGGGGATCCTGTTTAAAATCCTTTATATATTCTTTACTTCAGCTTTGAATCACTGTGCTCTTTTCCCATCAATTTCCAGGACTAGTTTTTGTTCATGAAGTTTATTTGAAGCTTGTACTTCCAATACTCTGCCCAGGGCAGTATGCTTCTTCACACAAGTCCTTCTCTTGTAACTTTCTTACTCCATCTAAGGCATTTCTTCATTTGTTTGTTTGTTTGTTTTTATATGAGCACATCATTATATAGGGTTAACAGTAACGACTTGGCTTCTGCTCCCTATGCTGACCTAATCTGAGTATGACTTGGTTACTAAACACTAATTGTTCTCCATATCAGTCCCTAGTGTTCTTCTACCAGGGAACAAGTCTGATCCATCTAAGAATGTGAGTTGGGCTGGCCTCCATTAGTAACAGTTTTTTTCTCTTTATTATTGGATGATTCATAATCATTTGCACTGTTTGGGTTTTGTTCTCTTCTTAAATGATGTAATTTTGTGCCTTCTTTTTCCCCTTCCAGTTTTTAAGCATGTGTATGTACATAACAGAAGATGACAAATTTTCATACAACAAAGCTCTCTTACTTCTCCTACCTGCTTAGTATTGTTTCATCCTTACATCTTCTTGATGTTGCTTCTTTATGTACCTGATTAGTCAGTTCCTTCTTAAGGCTATTCTACAGCTCACCCAAACCTTTCTAATCTCCTCACTTCTTGTATTCCTCTGCTTTTCACTATGACTTTTTACAATCCACCCACTCTTATGAATATTAGCTTTCTGAATAGAAATCTGCCAAGTGTCCTCTTCTTTCAAAAAGGACAATGACTAGCAATAAACATAGATACTTATGCCTTACTTCTGTTAGCATGTTTGGATTCTGAGGTCTGGTTGTTCCTTTCCGAGGTGCAAGAATATGGTTTGAGGCCGGTATATTGTAAGCATCCCAGTACTGTGAAAATTAACCATGGGGTCTTTCTCTTATATAGGTCCCTTTGAAAGAATAGGTAAACTTGATCATTATTCTATATAAAACTTCTCTCTTTTTTTTTTTTTTTTCTGCTCAGGTGACAAATGCTCATCAGGAATCCTTAGAGAATCATGTGCGAGTGCAGGCTGCAGCCTTAGATAGCTTTAGTGAAATGAACAGCTCCTTGACATCAGCATCAATAGACTTGCAGGTACATTTTAATAGCTGTTTCACAGCTGACAACTGCCTTTTCTGACATGGATTTAAAAGCATACATAAAACATGCATGACAAATACAGATTCTAACACTTAACAAGCCCATAAAGTACTGTCTTATATATCTAAAGTGGCTGATTTAGGTAACAAAAACATTCCAACACCTCTGTCTTTTAAAAACCTGTTAAAAATAGCGTATAATAAAGAGATACTAATCTGCAGCTGACTGATGCCCCATGTCATGTCTCTACGAAATACCTAAGGTGAAAATGTGGTTTCTCCTGCATCATGCAAAATGGTACATCTCCTGACTTATTCCTACCTCCACTGATTAGCAGAAATGGAAGTGGCATGTTTGGATGCTAACCACTTATGAGACGTTACATACCTGTGAAATGTAAGGGAGGGAGAAGGTGGGAATGAATTTTCTGTTTTAAAGGCTTCCAAATTCTCATGTATGTGAACTGATCAACATAATGTTCCTGCTTTCTTGTATGTCACACTGTAGTGCTTTCAATATGTATAGCATTGGCTCTTGGAGGGAAGAAAGTTTGTTGAGAAAAGCATTCATAATGAAGTGCATCCATGTTCCTTTCTGGTTTTTGATAGGACTTCATTTCACTGGGCATGTTCCTCATGGAAATACCTTCTAGCAGACTAAATAAAACAAAAGCCATAATTTTAAATGTTAAATCTTGCTAAACTCTTCACACTGCATTGATGTATCAGGAAACTGTTAAATGTTCTGTCTGTTCCATAATCTCTTCACTATATTGGTTCACCAAATTATTTTGGATTTTTAACACGTGATTTGCCTCTTTCTCCTAGAAAACCCTAGTGGATGTTACATTGGAGAACACTGATATAAGGGAACAAATAAGGAATTTAAAACATACACATGAGCAATCTATGGAAAAGCTGAGAGAGAAGCAAAAGCAACTGGAAACAGCACAAATTGAAAATCAGTTACTGAAATTAAAGGTGCAGTATATAAACTCTTCTAAAAACACTGCATGTTCAGGGCATTAAGAGTATGTTAAATTAATTTCTTGGCCTTATTTTTAAAGGGTTCTGCGTTCTTCATGCCTTCATTATTCCCTAGAATTGATACGCTCCTATCAATCAATACTGTTTAATAAAAAGCATCTCATCTGGCTGGTCAGTCTTCCCATAAAATGGGATTTCCATTCAGGGATGTTGGCAGGTGAAAATTCAAACCATTAAATGGTTATTAGTGTCTGTTGCTGTAAGTAAGGAAATAGTATAACTCTACACTGTAGAGTTGTATGTATAGTTGCTATAAAAATGTCTTGATGTTGAATTTGTTTATTTGGTATGGCACAATTTAACAGATTAATAGGTAATCTGTTAAATCTTGGGAGCATATGGTCAGCAGATACATGTTGTAACAGCAAGTTACAGCTTGGACAGTCTTGGGAAGAGAATTAAGCTATTTCTTTCAGAGAAATACAAGAGAATAAAATGCAAGCTGGAAGGTTTTATATGCCAGAAAGCTTGACTGTTTTCTCCCCTCATCTACTGACTCTATTCCTTTAATTCCATTAAAAAAACCCCAAACCCCAAAACCCCAAAACAATCAAAAAAACCCCAACCCTCTTCTGGAAACATTTGTCTCTCTCAAAATTGCTCAAAATATACTAATTTGAATAGTACTGCATCAGAATTTGTCACTGTGAAATTAAGGTGACTACTGGTTTATTCATGTTTAATTTTCTCAGAGATGGTTTCTTTTTGGCTCTCTAGCAACTGGCATTCATGTTTAATAAAGAATGGTTAAAAGGTTAAACATAAGTGTATTTCAACTTCCAAGTCACATTCTAGTTTTCTGTCATAGTGAAGCTTTACAGGCTGTAAAAGCAGCTGTATTTTGTACCTGCTATTGTCAGCAGGGAATAGAGAGAGGGAAAAAACAATTAAAAGAAGAAAGCAAGGCTGGTGCAGTTAAGATTTCAAGACTATAATCTTAAGGACATGCACCAACTGGTCAAGGAGGGTATGTCTGCTTCTAAGGGCAGAGAACAGCAGGTTGTCCCACTTCAACTGAATGCCTAAGAATTTGTTTATCTTCAAGCGTGTCAGCATCTACGGAATACATGCCCTGCCTTAACGAGGAAAAAGTTTAAATCTTGCCCTCAAAGTTGCAGTTTTATTAGGAAGTTAGTGGATGAAATACCTCATTGCTGTCTTTGAAAGTTAAATAGAAAACTGTGTATCAAAGATGCCAAGACATAGAATCATAGAATCATAGAACGGTTAGGGTTGGAAGGGACCTTAAAGATCATCTAGTTCCAACCCCCCTGCCATGGGCAGGGACACCTTCCACTAGACCAGGTTGCTCCAAGCCTCATCCAGCCTGGCCTTGAAGACATCCAGGGATGGGGCCTCTGGGCAACCTGTTCCAGTGCCTCACCACCCTCTCTGTGAAGAATTTCTTCCTGATATCTAATCTAAACCTTCCTGATTTCAATTTGTACCCATTACCCCTTGTCCTATCACTACAGGCCCTTGTAAAAAGTCCTCTCCCAGCACCCTTGTAGGCCCCCTTCAGATACTGGAAAGCTGCAATGAGGTCTCCTCGGAGCCTCCTCTTTTCCAGGCTAAACAAGCCCAGTTCTCGCAGCCTTTCATCATAGGAGAGGTGCTCCAGCCCTCTGATCATCTTCGTGGCCTCCTCTGGACTCGCTCCAAGTGGTCAATATCCTTCTGATATTGAGGGCTCCACAGCTGGACGCAGCACTCCAGGTGGGGTCTCACCAGAGCAGAGTACAGGGGCAGAATCCCCTCCCTCGACCTGCTGGGATTTAATTCCAGAGGTGCATTGTAGAGGACAGTGTGGAGGTTAGCAGTCAAAAGGCAGTTAACTGCCATATGCTGTGGTAATTTTCTGGGTAGGAGAACACACCCCTTTATCTTATTAAGTAGGTTCAGTTTATTCATACAGTCGTAACAGTAACTGAGGTTGGAGGCATTGCTTCACAGTACTGTAACACGCCCTGATGCATCTACCTTTCAATGCTTGTTTTTATTCTCCTCATGGCTCAAGTGCAGGTTACTACCTCTGCCCTAGTGTTGGCCTAGGTGAGATGCCAAAGGGGCAATTGCGGTACAAGTGGAGTCTTTCAGAGTTCAGTCCCTTTTCAAAGGATGAAATACACTGTTAGTCTACAGGATAGTAAACCAGCTTGTTCCCACCATGCAAGATAAACACAAGGGTTTCAATCTGTCAGTCCTAAAAAAACCCAAAACCCACAAACAAACAAAAAACCAAACCCAACAAACCACTCAGACCCCAAAACCTTAATCATCAGGATCAGGTATTTTGTAGCTGTGTGAACTGTAGTGATCAGCAGTGAACACTTTATTCTTCTCCCAGATGACAGGATATTCCTCCTCTTCCTGACACTTATGTAGCACCCACAGCATTTCACTATAACTTCTTTGATTTATAGCATCCCTACTACGAGAACTAAGTTCTGGACTAGCTATGTTACTTTGCTTTTATTGCAGTTTACAGAGCAGATGGCTTTAAGCTGTGAACATCCTATCTGGTGTTTAATCACCGAGGGTGTGGTTCAGTCAGTGTTTTGAGCCAACTTAAGGGGGAAATCCTGTCTCTGAATTACCATTCCTGCCCTCTTCCCTGTAGCAGTAGTAAAGTCTCTGGTCCTGGGTTAAAAATTAACCCTTCCACACCCCTGAGAATATTAAAATTAAGTCTGACTGATCCCTGATCTGCTTTGCTCCATGGTCACCCCAGTTATTGTCCCTACACAGAGAGCAGTACGTGAAAAAGCAAGAGAGGAGGGAGGGTACAACTGTGTTTTTTAGTTAACCACCCATACTTAGTTCCAACTTAAAGTAATTATTGTTTTGAGCTTCATGGTCATTTAGAAACAGTTGAGTCTAGACTATCTCTATGTGTCTGTAAAATGGGCAGAGACAATATTTCTTCAAGTGACTTGGAGGCTGTTATGGAAGGACTGAGTAGAGAGCCATAGCCTGGTCTTGGATAAGCAATGACTAGGTAAATTCAGACATGAAACTTGCTGAAATGATAACTTGTACAAATTCAAATGACTTGCAAACTGCCAGAGTGTTGCAAATGGTCTTGGTGCAAATGAAAATCTGCTTCAGCAGTGTCAATTTTATAGCAAGGTGGAGCTGACATTCAAGATGTTATTCTTACATCATGTGAACTCTGTTTCTCCTGCTGCCAGCAGTGCTGTACTGACTGATGGGTCAGCTTTCCCCTCTCATAGGTGGAATCGTCGCAGGAAGCCAATGCTGAAGTCATGAGAGAGATGACAAGGAAACTGTACAGTCAGTATGAGGAAAAAATGCGAGAAGAGGAGCAGAAGCATAAAGCTGAGAAAGAAATCCTCCTAGTACGTATAGCCAGTTTATAAAGAGTGGTGCTTAGCTTGGGTGTTTTTTCTCAAAAACTTAACACTCCAGAGTTGACATGTGTTCCTTCACTCCTGTCTGTTGACTAGTCTTGCCACAGTTACTAAGCTTTCCAAGCTTTTGGGGCTGTATGGCTGGGAAAATAATGTGTTCAACACAGCAAAAGTAATGATAGTGTAGATGTAAAAATTTGAAATGGAGTAAGTGAGGGTTTTAACTTCTGATCCTCTAAAAAAAGGAAAATATAGTGTCCAATTTCAGTAATAGTTTAGGAAGGGGAGGGGAAACAACTTCACTGGATGCTGCTGGCACAAGAACTCTTCCTCTCCCCTGGTTTCCCTCCACCCCTAAGTAAAAGTTTCCTACAAGCAGTTTGTCCTTGCATTTTTCTAACTGATAAAGATAGATAATGGCTGAGATTGAAGGTAGATTCCACAGCCTCCTTCTATTCAAAATGTTTTATATATGCAGGAAGTACAAAGTTCTGAAGAGAACAAAGTAGCAAACCTCAGTGTTTAAAATGCTATCTTCTGCAACAACATATTTTTCTTACGCTGTTACTTCACAGCATCCTCAGAAGGGAAAACTAAGAAATGGGTAAAAGTTTTTCTCAGATTTTCATAACGATGTATTACAAATACCTATGCACTTCAATGTGCCCCAGATCTTTTGTTGTATACAATTCACATTTAGGGTCACAACTCTTCCAGACTTCTGGGCAGGTGTAGTGAAAAGCTGTGAGCTCTGCTTAAAAGCTATTAGCCTGGCTGTATGGCCTAAATAATTTTAAAAAATCCTCATTAATACACTGTATGTTCATGTGACTGTAAATGTTCTGATTTAAAGGAGGAGACGAATCGGCTTCTGAAGGCCATTGAAGAGGCAAATAAGAAGATGCAGATTACAGAAACAAGCATACAGGAAAAAGACCAGAGAATTGGTGAGCTCGACCGGCTGATTGAACGCATGGAAGAGGTATGAGAGTTAGGTGATTGCTGCCTTTAAAGGAAATTCACCACTGCATGGAGGAGATTTTTTTTTATCTGCTGCTCAGTGATATGCCATTGCTGTTTGCATCTTAGTTATGTTATCCATGTAAGTAAATGGGCCTGGACTACCACGGAAACACTGTGATTAAGAGGTTCTTCTAACTTTCTAGTTTTCTTTACAGGCAGGGCTGCCTAAGCTGTGAAAATGTATGTAGTAAATTAGCCAGTATTTTAAAGAAAGCATTTAAAAAGACCATTCAGTCTTCCTTCACTGTGCATGATTTCCTAAGCCTAATGAAGTAGTAATCCCAAATGATCCAAAGTCTCTTAGAAATGCTGTTGGTAGGTCCATTACAATGTGTTTTAGTTAGGACTAGACCTTGCTATTTAGCTATTCATAGTCCTGACTATGAATGTATCTCCAAATTCAGACTAAAATGTTTTTTAAAAACATGATGTTTTAAAAACTTCATCTGGGCTTCAGCCTACAGCTTGCAAGTATTATGCAGTGAATAAATAATTGCAGTGTAGTTCTTAAGTACAGATGAGTTTGCTCACGTTGGTTATTTAATTTGTTTGTATCTGGCTGGTACTTGCAGAGTAAAACTGAATATCTCTTAAATTCTCATTAAAGTGAATAGCAGACTCCTCTGTTAATTTGTGTTGACTCAGTCCCTAAGTCCTCACAGATCTTTGAGTACTGTGCTGATGGACACCTCAAAAATAAACGTGAATATTTTGGGGAAGAAAATAGAGCAGTACATTTTATCTCAGCCTTGGATTGAGAGATCTTTTGGAGGAATAACATGGAAAATTTGACATTTATATAGTTAAAGATTATGATGACTCAACTCTTTATTCAAAATATCAGTTTCAAGTACAATGTACACCTTCGAATAGGAAATTGGAAACGTTGATCTTATTCCTAAGGATAGCTGGGAATGTGATTTTATTATTACGCTTTCTGTGCTCCTTAGCTGTAGGAAGTGCATGGGTTTTCTTTAATCAGTTTCTATTTTAATTTCATAAATGATCTTTTGAATTGCAATGAAATATGCTTTGTAAAGCCTTTACGTTTTAACACGTGGAGAACTGAAGGATAACATTTCGTGTTTAGGAACGTCACCAGCTGCAAAAACAACTTGAACTAAATGAAATACAAATATCTGGAGCAAAATCTGAAAACAACTCTGACAGTGAAAGGTGAGATATGTCTTGTCTGCGGAACTTCTGGTATTTCTAGGAAACTTTAGGGGTGGTTTGTTTTTGAAGACACCTGAATTTTACAGTTGCTAACTTTCAAACTGCAGTCTGGTGTAGTTTAAAATCAAAATGTAATTTTATTCACATAGAAAATATACAGAAAATATGCAAAAATATATAGTTTTGCAACAAAAAAACACTTTCATGCATCTTTTTTGAAAAGTTGTTTGCAAACATGCAGAGTACGTTTTAGATGGAACAAGTTGCGACGTATTTGTGGATTGCATTTTCTTAAATCTGCATTCCCGAATTCAGAACAGTATGACCCTGACTGAATACTTTCATTATCTGCTCCTAGACTGCTCAACACAGTTTTAAAAGAAAAGACATTCTGTATGCTGAATTAAGCTGTAGGACATCCCCTCTGAAAGGAGCAACTCTTAAAGGAAGCAAGTTTTGCATATAACTGCCAGAGGTGTCTTTGTATCAAAGAGGGAGACTGGGGAATATGTTTAAGGCTCGGAGGGCCAGGTCTACACATGCAGTGCACATTAACATATGCACATGAACAAAATGAAGGTGTGGAAGAAATCTGTCATGTAGCATCACAGTGCAGAAATCAGCTATGAAGTTATTTGGGGAAAATGAGGGTGAACTTATTGGAAATGAGACCTCTGTGGATGGCTGTTCTCGAAAGCATGAGGCGTAGAAGCAAGATCTAGTAGTGTGGTGGCACCTGGATGTGCTATTTTTGCCCACAGGTGGCATGTGCATCCATCACTACTTCTTTGAGACTGACAGAGCACCATGACCAAGCAAATAAAAGCTTCAAGCGCACCCAGAGGCAAAGGCAAACCTATCCAGCACTGAAACAGCATAACTGCCGTTGCAGTGAAAATTGCATCTGCCACTCAAATGTTTATGTGACACTACTTGAGTGGGTAAAGATGAATTATAAGCAGAGAATGAATAATTGTACTTGATTACTGCTTTCATTTCTGTGGCATGCAGAAATTCAGCGTTAAGGTTTTAGCATCCCACTGTTCTGTAGGAAGCATAAACATAAAAGGTGGTCCCTGCTGAGAGAATCTCAGTGCCCAGTTGTATTGACCTGTGACCAGCTTATCCGGTTTCAGTGTAATAATGGCTCTTCACAGAGCCTGTTAAAATAATAATTTAAAGTGAACAGATGTCACATACAACATAGAGTATGGAGATAAAAGATAATTGCTTTCTTTCTTTACCTCCGGATAACAGATACTCTTCCCACTTCAGTGAATTCTGCCCTGTCCACTCAGCATGAAAAGTTACACTGCAGTAAAAAGGGTAAAGGCAATGTTGAGACAGGAATTTGTGCAGTGCAAGCAATGAATCTGTGCTCAGATGCTGAAGTCTGTTCTTAAGTTCTCTTGACCTGTCTGCACCCAACCAGACACTTGAGCTCCACCTGAGGAAGGACCTCAGTTCCATTGCTATCAGGCTTAAAATTCCCAGTCTTTCAGAGATTGCCGTTTCCTGAGACCTTATAATGTGCAGGATTGAAAAACCTGCAGCAATGCCTTGATTTTTTTGTCAAAGTGCTGCAATTACAGCTCTGTAGAGTACTTCACTGTTAATCGAGACTCTTTCTGGGAGGAAACAGCATACAATTCAGTCTTTCATTGGAATCATGTCATACAGTTTGCCATCTGCTGCTTTGCCTTAGAATGGTCGTTCTATTTGCAACTTCAACAGTTTCTTCTGCTGTGCACAGTCCAAGATGAAAAAAGCCTTTTTATTTTTGATTCCCCTCCTCCACTTCTCAAATTCTATCATGTCCTGAACCTAGGAGTACAGAAGTTTATTTTGTAAGGACGTGATTGCTTTATTTGAGGAATTTCAAGAATTTTACATTCAGATAAAAATGGAGACTCCCATGGCCAACATGCCAAACACTTATTAAAAAGCTCCCCTCCTGTTTCTTGGTACATTTGAAAACTACTTTTCTGGCAAGCTGTCAAACCAACTTGTGTCAGGATTTCTGTGCGTGTGGATTTCTGTGTTTAACAGATTTGAAGAAATGCAGAATCTATCTAAAGAGTCACAAATACAAACTTAAAACATCCACAACAATTCCTGCTACTACTTCAGTTAGCGTTCTCCTGCTGTTGGCAGCTATGCCAAATCCTTGATTCAAGGCTTCCCTGTACTGGGAGAGATTTTAGGAGGATGCCAGCAGATGTGCTCCATGGCTTTTATTTAGCATGTTTCTCCAAAAAGTTTGTAGGGGATAATAAGTCAGGATAAATCTGTCTTTCTGCTGATAAAGGTCTAGTTGTCTAAGTGCCTTTCACTTCAAGGAAAAACAGACATCTTAAGGAGATGGGCTTTGTCACGTTGTCTAACTGTCAGCACTTCAGGCTCTGAGTAAGCACACCAGTATGGAAGGCAAAGGTGAGTTAACTTGGGTGGAGACAGCCACTTGGACTAAAAGACTACCATTAAAATGTACTTTGCACAAATTGACATCTGCCAGTGGAATTTGACTTGCCTACCTCTTCACCTAGGCTCCCTGATTTATGGTGGGGCTGCAGGGGTTCTTGTTGTGCTTGCACTGCATAGCTCCCCACTTACATCCTTAATTCTTCGTGTTCTGCTAGGTCGCAGCATTTGGAGGAGGTAGCAGCTAGTCTAAGGGAGCGAATCAAACATCTGGATGATATGGTCCACTGCCAACAGAAGAAAGTCAAGCACATGGTTGAGGAGGTGAGATGTAGTAAAACAATTCTGAGTCTTTGGGGAACACTGGTTCTTTCAGTACGCAATCCAGAGACAGCTCTGTTCCGTGTGACATTTCCTTATGCCACCTTAGTTACAAACCCAGTGGGAGATAAGCATCTGGAGCTAGTGAAGCAGGAAGACTAGGTGAAAGCAGTTTCATCCAGTGGATGTGAGTTCTATACTATGATCTTTAGGCTGACACTAATTCTGGAAGTTTTCATGGTAGTCCAAGAAATCCAACACACAACTTGCAATTTAATCTGAAGAATTCGGAGGGCAACTGTAGAAACAATACAGCCTAGTCACTGAGGGTCTCCTTCCTGTCCAGAAGTGGGAGGCAGAAACTGCCCTTTTTTTTTCTGTTTAATGTAGTTCCTCACAGAAACAGAGGTGCAAACAGTTTTTCACCGCTCATCTTTTTTACTCTGGTCTTGAGACGTCACCTTAGCTGATATAATTTCCTGCAAAATTTCAAGGGGCTTTCTGCTGGAAAGCTGCTTCACGTTACAGGCTACTACATGCCAAGAAACTGTTTAGCAGTCAGAAAGCTGTGATTGCATACACTTGTGTAGATGAAAGGATGACGTGGGACACAGGAAAATTAAGGTTAAATTGGAGCTTTACAGAGCAGACTGACAGCAGATATTACAGTGAGCCTTGCTATTGCACAGAGGATAGGCATTCATGAAATGCCTTTTATTTGGGTGTGGACATCACACATTCATAAAATCAAATGGTTTAAAAGCATTTTAACCTAAGGCATTCTTTCTGCATTCACAGTGTGCTAGATTAGGATTTCTGATTTGACATAGGATTTTTGCATTTTTATCAAGGTGGTAATTTTAGGTATATATAAGACCTATATTTATATATATATATACACCTATATCTGTTTTATTTTATAAGATTCTGGTGCAGTCCTGCTGTATGATCAGATCTGTGACACTAAGTGTCTTTTACAGAGAGGGATGCAGAAGTATCTGTCTCTTTGCATTAAAGTTCTTCTGTCACATCATCATTATAGAAGACTGATACAAAGTACTGTTTCTAGTTTTGGTTTGTTTCTAGTTCAGCTTGCCATTTTCACTGTCTTCAAGCATCACAGCAGGTGGTCTAAAACTGAGCCAACAATCTTTACACTATGGTATTCTGTTAAGGGGAACGTCTCAATCTAACAATCCAATCCATCTAATTAATTGATTATGGGAACAATTATTTAATCTGTTTTGTATCTCTGTAAACCAACTATCATACTATGAGCCAGCAGTTCTAAAGGACTTGTCACTTCGTGATACTTGTGGCAGTCCAGATGATTCTTGTAATATGTAAGAGCATGGTGGCCTAAACTTCACCTTTTATTACTAAATGTATTTTAAACTGCTCAGTGTAACTTGGCCTCTAGTGGGCTGCATTGGTTTAAAAACCACTTTCGATTCCATGTGGTGTTTTGGCAAAAACATGTCTAAAGCTTGGGTCAATGATTACTATTCTATGAAATATCAAGCTTAATGGGTGGGTTTAGTTTGCTGATTCCTTGTAATGTATCCCTGCTGGTGAGATCTTCATATACACAGAAAGCCATTCTACATCTTTCAATTATCCTGTTGAACAAGTAGAATGATAGATGACCAACTCACTACTTAGCTCTCTTCTTCAGTCCTCATGTGTTTTGTTTTTTTCTTTCATTCTGCTTCCTTGAGAACTTCATGAACACCTGTAGCTCCATCTGTATTTTCACTCGTGAGCTAACTAAAGACTCCTGTAGCAGAGGTTTGATGAGGTCAGATGGTACCAAATACATTAGGCATTTCATGTTGTTTGGGGTTTTTTAAAATTTTTTAAAAATTTTGTTCTATCCATGGTTTGTGTTTGTACTGTGTTTGAGGAAATAACTACAATATAGTTGGCGTGCATTATTTTAAACTGGACTCTTTTAATTAAAGGCCTAAAAATAGCAGCTTTAGTAGTACAGAGAAGAGTAGCTGTTCACAACGGGAGAAGATAGTGACTGCAGGTGTCTATGTCCTGAGCTGTCCATGCATGTGGCATTTTTCATGACTTTGTGCTTTTCTCTATGGAAATATTAGAAAAGTATTTTTAGGCTCACTTTTAGCAACACTTACTAACTATGCCATAGAAGCTGAGAAATCTGCAACAAAAGTACTTCTTAAAAGGTAGGCTGCTGAAAAGGAATGCTGTGTGAAGAGTCTGTTCTGGAGTTAAGTTAAAAACTACAGAGCAGCAGCACTAAGCATACTTTCTAGAGTAAATAGGGAAGATTTTGTAATTGTGCTATTATTTAAGTCCTAGAAAATTTGTTCATCAGGGTATATTTGAACACATGGCCTCTCCACACTCAGTTTAGCTGAATGCAGAATGGAGTGGTTAGGAATATGCAGGAAGTGTCATGAAAACCTGCCACGTTACTCATTATTGCAATACTTGGCTGGTATCATTAAAATAACATTCCATCTTGGGGTTTGCGAGTGTATTATAATGATCAGTAACTTGCATTTAAATAATATAATTGAGAAAGAATGATCAAAGCAGCTAGAAAGCCTGCTTTCTGAGATGCTTAGCTTCTCTGTTGCATGAGAACAGACTGAGAACAAGCTAAACTGGGAAACTCGGAAGAGAAGTGGAAAGAAAGTAAATAATCAAAAAATTATCAGCAGTGCTTTTGTTAGAAGCCGAAACAAAGCTACCTTATGAACTGGGTGAGAATGATGGCTAAGCTTATGCTTGCTTGACTACAGGATGAGCTTTATTTAGTATTAATCTTAGTATATTCAGACACACATCTGAAGTATAAATGAGTTTACTCTTTCAGTGTAAACCACAACAGGTTTATGCTGTTATCTCTAATTCAGACAAAGTGCAGCTGCAGAAATGAACATCATTTCAAAGGGGTGCTGAACAAACAAGGTACACTGCTTCCAACTCAGATGGAGAACTGTCAGAATTGAACAAGTACTGAGATGAATCTGCTGGCTGAAAAATCACAAAATAGATTGTTCTTCAGGCCTTCAGACATGGATGCTGGCAGAGAAGCACCTGATGTAGGAGGCCATGGAGGAAGAGTATTAAAGCCTTCCATTTCACAGGACCCATCTTGTTGGTACCGAAATGCAGTAGATCTGCGACCTGTGGAATTGATCCCAGTCAGAGAAGGACAATCACAATTCAGTGTGCTTTATACTGCTTAGTGAAGAAATCATTTGCTTCTAACTTATTTTTTCTCTGAAAATAGATACTTCCATCCCAGGCATTAATAGAACCTTTTTCAACTTGACCTAGTCAGAGCAATCATAAATTAAATAGGAGCACGGAAAATAACTTTCAGAAGAAAATAAATGGAAGAAATAAAATGGAAGTTTGCTGGAGTCTGTGGACCTTCAACATCGCTGTGTGTTACATCCCACACATGCCCATTTTGCAGCCTTGTAGGGATTCTCTGCTGTGAGAGTCAGGATCACAGCCTGTTAGGGCACCAGCTAAGCAGGAAGTTATCCTGCATAGTCTTAAAGCCTCATCATCTTGTTAGAGGTTGCAGATGATTTAAGGCTGACAGATTTATCCCTGTGTTGAACCTGTTTGTTAAACAAATCTGTTTGTTCCAAGCTCAGTGCAGTGCATTTTGCACAAAGTGCTGGCAGTTGAAAGTACAGGACCTGCATTTGGCAGGTGTGTAGCAACCCTGCCCTTTTCTTGTACTATTTGTACAAAAAAGAGAAGAGGCAGATGGCCAGAGTGGGTCACCCAGAGCTCAGTGGTGAAATCCAGGCATGGTTTTGTTTGTTTTGGGGGTTTTTTGTTTGGTGGTGGGATTTTTGGTTTTTTGGGGGTTTCTTTTAGCTGTTGCCTTTGTAGCTATCTTAAAGTATGGCTGGGAAGAGAGGGACTTGCAAAGACAATCCAGGAAAAAGCAAGTTGGATCAGAGGAAGAATTTGCGGGGGGACTCGCAGCATGAAAGGTGGAGGCATTAAAACTTCAGGCCCTTCCACTAAGGAGTTTCCAATGCAGAGATGGAATTGGGCAGGCAGATGCAGGCACAGAGACACTGTGGGAGGGCATGGGAAGCTGCTACCACACTGTTTCTTTTAGGGTTGAAATTGCTGTTGTTCTGTGAGAGGGGTAAAAGCTTGTCTTTTACGTTATCTATTTGGTATGGTCAACCAGTTTATCCTGTCTGTGCCAGTACAGGAGATGGGAAAGTGTTTAGTGTAAGATGAAGGTAAAAGTCTTCAAATGAAATACAAAACATTGATTCTAAATTGGCAACAAGTTATTTCCTGACTTGATCTCAATTTCAAACCTGAGGAGGTTTCAGAGAGCTTTATTTTTGAGATTTGTGCAATTGACTTTGAAATGGGTTACAGTTTTGTGGCATGATAAGCTTATTTTATGTGTAATATTGTTGCATTGTTGAGAAGCAGGAGAAGGAAGGAAATAAGCATTTACATTCTGTAATCAAGGCCAATGGGTTGATGTGGATATAGGGAGGTGTTCTGAAGGGGTTTAAGAAGAGAAAAGGATATTTGATTCCATGCCAAGAAATTATCTACAGAACTCGGATTTCAAATGAAATTCCCCTAACTACTGAATTGAACTGTCTCTAGGTCATGGCCCATGAGCTGTTCTCCAGCTTTAGTCTCAGATTTGTTGGATAATAAATGGGGACCAAACACCAGAGAGAACCTGTATCCTGTTCTGTTGTGGAAGATACTTGCATGGAAGGACAGAGTGCTAATGAGCAAATGATATCTCAGATGCAGAAGATACTTTGCATTGCCCACATGGGGAATTAAGAAGAAATTTTCCCACCACAGACTTAACCAGCCGAAAATTTTCTGTATCAAGATACTCCAACTCCAGATATATAGCAAAATATCCCAGTTTTAATATGGAAATACAGTTTCCATTTTGAGTCAAGTAAAAGATGCCACACTGAAGCATAGAGGATGAGAAGATGGAATTACCAGCCACGGACAAATGCCAAATTTTTACTAACCAAAATCTGCATTGTGTAGTATCTACAGTAAAAACAAAACAACAAAGCACACAACAGATGTAGAATGAGCAACCTACTTTGGGAGCCTGGAGGAAGAAGATAAATGGCAGAACATAAATAACTCGCCACCCCTCCAGTTCAAGTGTTTGGCGTGCCTCAGCGGACTTGAGCAATGCAGCACGTTGCTTATCTATTGGCAGAAGTAGAATCACTGCTGGTCTTTGGTGAGAGTGTTTGTGCATGCATAGCATCAGCTCTTTCAGCTGAGAATTGCCCAGCCAAGGCATTAATTAGAAACCTTGCACATTGCTAAGGTAGCTCTTAATAAAGTGGGTTGAACTGTCAGTGTGCCAATGTTGATCACTCATGAGGACATCCAGGCCCCGTGGGCCTGCTTTAGCAATAGACATAGATCAGAGACTGGTGTAATGTGTTCATACAGCTCGTTAGTTTAGGAAGGTCTCTAAGTTGGTGCATTAACTTAAATCTATCAGTTGTTACTTCTTCTTTACATACAATATGAGTTTTAAAATACAAAAAGCATTGGGAGGGCACTGAAGTGATTTAAGGTGGATTAAGAGGCAGAGGTGCTCATTCCTATTTACTGTATTGTGTTCCCTGAAAAAATTTCAACACTCTTGTCTAGCCTCTGATAAATACCACTTAAGGTCCAGTGAAATATTGGTCTGAGTAAAATCTTGTTCTCCTTGTCCAGCAATTACCTCTGAGTTGAGTGTGATGTTGCAATGTCTTGTCTGTCTTGTTTTGTATCATACAGTATGTGTTTGTCCTGTGTTTAGTCATATTTATGATGAGTTTGTTAATGTCTGTGTCAGTGTTACAGATGCCCAGTCCATTCATGGTAGAAGAATGAGGAAAATACACAATACTTGAATAATATATAATACTTAAATATATCAACACCGAGATGTTCTGGTAAATATTTTAAACTAATGAATGAGAATATCAAGTTGACTGAGTATACCTAACAGCCAGATCTGTTCCAATCCATTAGATTGCTGTATATTTCCAGCCTTCAGAATGGTGTCTGAATACCCAGAATAAAATGAAGTCTGCTTATTTTAGACTTTCTTTATAAAGGCTCTACAATTGGACACAACTTTAATTCTCTCTCAAGATGCTTTTTCCTTCTGCTTCAATTGCTTTGTAATTCTGTTGACTGGCCTTCTGATATCACTGCTCTCAATTCCCGCATTTCTTTAGAGACTCTTTCTTTTAGGTCTTGTGATTCTCCTCTTGACTGGTCTTCTTAGGAGTTCTATCCATGAGATCAATTTAATGCTGCTGGCTCGTACATCCAGCTTTCTACTGAAACAAATTTTAGTTGCTTGGTGGAGCAAGAGAAATTCAGAAGAGCAGCTCTTCCTGGAAAGTATGTAGACAGTCCCTTCAAGCATCATGACTATTTAGTTTGATATTTCAGGAAACTCAATAAGGGTGCAGTGGTGAGAATGAGAGAGATCTGCATTGATGGAATGGACAGGAAGAACTGAGTTCTCTGGGAGTTGGTACAAAATAAAGTGACCATATGGAGGTTGAGGGAGTTTGATACAAATCACTTCAAAGTTTCAGAAGGAGGCAAAAGCATAGAGGTGGTAACAGCAGTAGGACTGAACCGAGGAGAAGAGAGCTCCAAGTGTTGTGGCCATATTAACCTTGAGCCCGTGGGTAAATTGATTCATATTGCATCTGGAGCCTTATATGCTGATTCAGATCATTAGAGATTGCCCTGGCTGTGTGAAATGAAAGCTGCACGCCCAACACAATCTGCAGGGAACTTCCTGGATCCTGCCGTGCCGAAGAGACATGAGGTGCCCTTCCTGTGCCTGACAGCCAAATGCTGGGGATTGAAGTGGGGTGGCCAGAGAGCTGAGTTCATGTGCACCTTGCTCCGTGGGCCTGTCGCCAGGCACAGAGCTCCTGAACAGCGTATGTGTACAAGTGCCTGAGCCAGGGAGTTCCTCTCTCTGAGTTGTTACAGCACTGGGAGGAATGTGGTCTGCTCCCCAGCCTCTGGGATGGCCAGAAGCAAGTGATGCCCCTCGGTTGCTGGCAGACCAGGTAAATTACAAACTGTAGCTTGGGCCTTGTAGCTCTTCCTTTCCCAGTTTTGGAATAGTTAGATGTCTCCCAACAGGAGAAGGGGAAACCAGGGCCAATGAATACTGTGGGGTGGAGCAGTAAGAGAATGAAGTGATCGGAAAATGGTGTGGCCCACGGTTGCTAAATTCAGATTTTTACTGTTAGCAGAACCCTTTTGAAAGGACTGAGTGGGTTGTTAACGTAAAATGATGTTGCTGAATAGGTTGCCAGTTTTGTTTGACTGCTTAATGTGGATGTGAAGGTTGTAGAAATACTGGAGAAAATGTGGAGGGAAAAGAACAGCTAGACAGCCTAACAGTGCAAAGCGGGTCAAGAGGTAAGCGCTAGGGAAAGTCTCTCTGGGCACTTCTACAGCAGGTTGGAAGAGGAGGGGCTGAAGAGTGTACCTGAATAGTGCTTGTAGAAAATGATGGAGAAATCTGAGAGGGTAGTTGTGCAAAAGCCAGATTTGGGAGCAAGTTGCTGAGTGGGCAGTGAGCTGAAATGCTGAAATCTGCAGGCACAGAAGTGATGAGGTGGATTAGAGGCCTTGGGCATGGAGCAAAAAAAATGTAGGAACATCTTGGTGATAATTTTGTCCTGGAGTCAGTCCAGAATGACTCAGATTCAAGAGCCAGTCCATGGAAGTTGAGTCTTAGGCTTGCATTGATTTGCTTCTGACCCTAGACTATTCTGGCCACCACCTGGGCCCTCAGTTCCAAATTGTGTTTGACCTATCTTGCTTCTCTTCTCCTTCTCCTTACCTCGTGTTTAACCAAAAGTCAAAATCTAATGCAGCATCACCTGCTAGTTCTTCTCTTGTTTTATGCAGCTCCTTGAAACAAAGACACTGTCAAGACCTGGGTTTGTGCAATAGAGGCTTATGGTGCTGCAAGTGTTATCGTCTTATTTTAGTTTGCCGTACTAACATTGTAATGGAAAATCAAAATTACATTGGGTAGCAAGGCATGAGTTGTAGTTTTTGAAGTGCTTTTAGCCAGTGTCAGCATTATGATCCACTGTTGTTGCTCTATTCCCCTCTCGAAGGAATGTACTCGTTCCTCAGTTTTACCTTATGCAATGTGACTTACATAAATGTATTGAATAAAGGTTGCATTTTATTTAATATAGTAATATATTAATATAAACCCCTAAAGTTATTCCTGGTTTCCTATGACATATCCTCTCAGGGGTTAATCAAGTCGGGTTTGCTCACTCTCGATGCTAATGGCATAAGATAATGTGTACTCAAGTCCTTATTCAGTAAATAAACTTTTTTTGTAGTAAACTACTCTGGTGGGATGTGTCATGTGTCAGACCTGTGCGTAGGTTTAAAGGTGTGTCGTAACTTCGGGAGTCGTTCCAGCCCTTGGACTGCAGGAGCTACTGAGACAACTAGTTGGCCATGTGTCTGGGGGTGCAGCGTGCCCGTATGAAGTAACACGGGTGCCCTGCTTCCTTCTGGCCCTGCTTCCTTCTGGCCCTGCTTTCCTTCTCCAGCGGCATCAGAGGGTAGTTCTGCTGCATCTGGGGAGCAGGGACTGCAGGATTATTTTCCTGGAGCTGAAACAGCCTCTCTCACTTGAGCCAGTGCTGTATTTATTTCTCCTGGAATGCACTGGGTCTGTGTGGCTGTGTCTCCGAGTTCATCATGTTCTAAAGAGCCACCAAAAGGTTTTATATGTTCCCCAGTTCCCAGCCTTGTCGTATGTGTAATCTGCATGGTCTCATCCTTCCAATCGGGTGTACTGCTAGGCTGAGGCTAATTGGTGTGATGGTACAGTACCACATTGTCTCTTCTGCACACTGTAGAAGAGAAAGCGTATTTTAAAATACTGGCAAAATTCTTCAGGGGGAGAAAGTGGATTGATTTAATGTGTTCTGACTGGTACTATGTAAACCTGTTTAAAATGAGGCAGGGAGTGCTGTTGTGTATGGTTCAGTCTGCCAGTCCTTAGAGGAGTCTCTCTCGCTCTCTCAAAACGAAGTAAAAGCAGTAACATTCCTGCCAAATTCCATAATGACTTGTTCAGGTTTGTGTTTGGGAAGGGGAGGAAGCTGTTTGTCAAGGTCTTCCTCTGTATTCCCTGTTAGATTTTAAAGTGTCCATGCTCGTTTTTGCCTTCAGACTATTCTAGTTAACTCGAGAACACCCTTAGGGAGTTTGTGTCTCTGCAGCCACTGTGAAGAGTAAACAAATATAAGTTTAATTTTAACTTACACTAAGTCTATTTGTACATAATACTGGTACATGTAATGGTTACTGTCACAGGTTTTTCTTCCACACCTTAGAGCCCTTGTATCATGGAGTGAATATAAAAAGGCTATAAAACACAAGAGTTTGGTCTTGCTTTTGGATAACAGATAATTCAATCACTTATTTGGAAACAGAAATATTTTGTGTTTGATGCAAAAAACAGAATAGGCAGCTGACGAGGTGGTTATCTTCAATAACAAGAGTGGATGTCTGTCAGGGCAAAACCCTCCCTGATCACATAGCTGTGCTTGGCTTCTGTCATCTTTGTGTCATACTGATGACCTGTGTTTAAAATTATTTCCTACTAGGACAACAGCATATTAATAGCAAAGACCCGCTTGAGGGTCCTAAAAGAACAGTTTCTTTTGTGAAGTTGAGATTATTGGCAGGACTAAAGCTATTGAACCAATGAAGATAGAGCCGACTGCATTTAGTCATGCTGTTGAAGTTGTAATTAGATATGAAAATGCCTTCTATGACTTTCTGAAATGCTACAAGCTTGGTGTTGCTGTGTTTTGAAAACTGAAATGATAATGGCTTTAGATGACACGGCTAGTGTTTGCATGCACTTTAAAGTAAAAAATAAAAGAGCAATACCTGGTTTTGAGAAAGATGGTTGACGACAGCACTTGATCTGTAACTGTTCAGCTCAAAATACTTACTATATGGAGTTCACATTTCAGTCTTTCCAACTAATAACTGATCACTCTGTCAATGAGATGTGGTAACTGAAGATCATGAAGACTAAATTAAAGTTGATTTGGTTTTGTAACTTGTCATTTTTTTGTTTAATTTATGCATTTGTTTTGCTTTATTTTTTTTTAATAGTTCTATACGTTTTGGTTTAAATGTTTTATAATACCTATCAGTACATTTTTGGGAGGGTGATAGTACTACTACTGTTCTGGTTATTGTACCTTTGAGTATTTTATCCTTCTCTTTTAGCAGGATGTGAATATTTCTACTAATCATTGTTTCCAGACATGCTGAAAAGTTGTACACTGATGCTTTGAAGGGGTTTGTTATTGTTCTTTCCCAAAATTTATTTTAAGAGAAGAATTAAAAAGTGACTGGTGGAAGTGCATGGAAAATTTGACCCAAGTATTTAGGAATGGTTTTTCTTGCTTATCAATGTAAGATAATGACTGACAGGAAAAATAATAATGTATTCTGAGCTTTCCTTGATTTCAGTTCAGCTGTTTTACAAAATTAATTCATTTTAGTAAAAGTCCACAAAATTTTCTACTAACACACTTTTTCTTTTTTCCTTAAAATTCTATCAGTGAAGCCCACAGCCAATCAAGAACTTGACAAAGTAAAGCTACCTCACTTAATGTGAAGTTGGGTTTTATTATGCATAGGCATTTTTACAGGTTTCTTGAGATAAAAAAGCTATAGGCATGGATCTGGGTTTTTTCACTGTTGGCATATTGCCCAAATATGTGAAGGAATGTGCGGGATGCACACTTTCCTAGTGCTGTAATGGAAGTTTGAATATTGGTCTTTCCTCATCTAACATAGCTATAACTTTCTTATATACCTTACTAAAAGCAGTGCATGGCGGACTCTGGCATTCCATTTGTGATGTGGACCATCCGCTTACCAGCTCGGTTTACTTCTGATCTTGCTTTCAAGCTTCACATCAGACACCCTTTATTTCTTTAATTTAATGGGTTATGGAGACAATTGCCTAAGATAATGCACTGTTTGGTAAGGCAGAAGTTGTTGGTTGGGCTCTGCCTGGTTAAAGAGAGCTGGCAGGGAGCACGGAGCAGGGTTTAATAGCACCTGAGACACATTCCCACAGACTTAATAAGGGGAAAATAGGGTTTTTTACTTTCATGTCATCTGACCTGAAATAGCTTGTTCAGGAAAGGTGGGTTGAAACATCACTGGAAAAATTACTGACCTGACACCATTTAACACTGAGAGCAGAAAGAGTATCCACTGCTACCAGCTTTCATTGCTCTTGCTGTAGGACAAGACTCCCATAAGCATACAACACAGCGGGAAATCCATCTCCTCCCCGTTCCTGCCTGCATGCAGACGTGATGCAGAGTCTCTTTTCTCCCTCAAGTTGATCTTTGAGTGCACTGATGATGATTCTCCTTAGAAATATATTTAACAGTGCTGTCTGCATCTGCAGTAGACTGTAACTACAGATACAAGAAATACCTTGTCTTCTGTGCTTGTGAAGTGGTGTGTCCCTACAGCTGTCTATGAGTAATAACCTGAACTGCCTCCCGGGGAGGCAGGAACAACTGAAGTTGTTGTTTAGCTATTGTTTTGGTTTGCTCTTTTTATTAGCCACTATTGTAGTAGGTGTAGTCAGCGGGGTTGAGAGAGAACAACAAGTGACTTTTCCTTTGGTCTGAGAAGAAAATTTAGTTTATTTGCACAAGATGCTATTGTCTCCTAAATGCGGTCAGCTGAAAGGGACTGACCTCTGTGCCACTCAACAGGTCTCTCAGACTGTTGCTGCTAAACAGTATGAACCTCCCACGGCAAATCCTCTTTTAGCAAAGGGTTCAGAAGAATAGAAAACTGTGGTTCTAGGAGCTTTACCAAGTCATTTCCACACAATCAGAACAGCTTTGGTCCAGCAGCAAGGGACTGGTATGAAATCTGGGTTTCTCTGCCTGACCAGTTTCTCTGCTCAGACCTGCTTGTGCTAGTAGCAGAGAAAGATTTAATGCACAGGTTTTTGTTGTATGGCTCTGTGACCAGCAGAAATCCCAGAACATGAAGAAGATTGTCTTCCGTTCCATACAGAACAGTATTAACATGCATTGCTTCTGGTGCTTTCATAAACATTTGTAAATAACTTCTTTCCCTTCCCTAAATATAAAATGAAAATGCACTTTTATGCCAGGAAATAACCGAAAAAGATAAGTCCTTCAGGAAACTAGCAAATGTACAACGTATTTTTGGGTGTAGTTAAAATGGACTAGAGCAAAGGCCTTTGGATCAGATACTGAGTTTTCCCTAGTTTGCTTTGTTACATGACAATGTTTGAGTTTCCATTCTCTTTACAGAAAAAACTGAATTCTTAAAAGCCATGCTAGTATATGTATATAATGTTTATATAATGATCCTAATTGTATGGGATGATAGCTAATTCATGGATTAAAGAAAGCAGTTTGTGAATATGAATAGATATTTGATTGTTGCTAAACTAAAATTAAACATGTTTTCTTGCTGTGGTATCTAGGTCTTTTTCTTCCTCTTCCCATCCCCAGTAGACTGAAAGTCTTTGACTTATTTTTCTTCATAGATTGAAATGCTAAGGAAGAAAGTAAAAGAAAAGGAATTGTTTATAATACAGCTCTTAGAAAAAATCTCTTTCTTAGAATGTGAGGTAAGGCATTACCTTTTAAGTTTATATTATTGTGATTATTTTATGAAGCGAAATAAAAGTTGAATCAATGTCACCTGAATTTATCGGGATGCATATTTATTCTTTGCATCTGCCGTTCTTCAGTATGGAAATCAAACTTAGACCACCAGTCACATGAGGAATGTATGTAATGCAAAGTCTCAGTATTCATGCTAAGTTTCTTAACATACATTTTTAAACAGTATTATAATTACTTAAAATGTAAGCTTTTGAATAAAACTGTTGGTTTAATTATTTTTTCCCCCAGAAGTAAGAATTCCCTAATTTTCTCAATAAATATGTTTACATTATTTCTGGTGGGAATAAGCCAATATGCAATTTTATTTCCCCAATTAATTAACATAATTTAAGTAAAATAAACTTGTAATGAAAATTGCTGTTTTCCAGAATAAGGAATTACAAGATAAATTGGACTACTTAATGGAAAACCAACCAAAGACCAATATAGAAACCAGAGATACTGGTATAGGATGTGATCTTCCATACAGGTACTTACTTTTTCTGCTTGTTCACAGGAAACTTCCTCATCATGTCCCTGTTTGGTACTGTACGAGTAAACCAGTGTGCTAATAAACTGTTAGAGTGGATTGTGGAGTTTAGCAAAATTTTCCTAAGTTAAAAGGCACATCTACTACATGTAGTGTACTTCCAACAACTTGCTGTGTAGGACTGTGGGGTTTTTTTAAGATGCAAACATACTGCAAACCCTTAGGGCATACTTATTTACAGTAACGTGATTTAAGCAGGGAGTAAAGCTGGAAGTCAAGAGGTCTGACTTGGTGAAATATGGGAAGAGTTGGTGAACTGTGTCTGCAGGCAGCGCAGCAGAAGACAGTAGGCAGCTGTGCCCTGAGGCTGGTTAATGCTGGCTCATCAATGCTTTATTCTTTGTGTTCCGGGAGATGAGTCCAGGACCATTTTAAAGGGCAGGTAACACGAACAGCAAGTTAGGGCTGCAGCAATTTCTGGACATATTCTAGCCCGAGGTGGAAGACTGCCCAGTAAACAGCATGGTAATGTTATCACTTCGGCACTGGAGTGCTGGTCTCTGACTTGTGGTGGCCAGTGGCTCTATAGCCTGGCTTTGTGAAGATCCCTTTCTCCTCCCCTTTCTCTGCCCTGAATACAGCATCAGGGTTACGCCGAGCCCTGGGAGCAAGGCTGTGGACTTGCCTTTGATTCTTCACCCCAACACATTAGCACAGGTAAGAGCAAAACAGAAACCAAAGTAGTAAGGTAAGGAGGATCACTGCACACTACCTGTACTATCAGCAAGTAAACTCCTTCCTCTTAACTGCCCCGCAAATCGCATCATTTAGTTGGAGGATGTAGATTAGCGAATGAACTCAGCAAACTGCAATAGAAACTAAAATTTCCTTCCCAGTTTAAAACTACACTCATTTCAGTGTTCAGCCTGGACCATATTTTAATGGCATGAGTTTCGAAACTTCAGAAATGGTGGTTTTCACTCAGGGTGCCAACAGAAAGCTACCTGTGTTGTCTTCTCTGGGACCCCTCTGTAACCACAGCCCCTACTTTCTGAGTTTTTCCTATTTTTGAGATTTATCTCTGCAGAAATTTAGACTTTATGCAGTTGGGATTTATGGAATTACTCTTCACAGTCAATTGTGTTCTTAAATGTAATATTGCTGACTTTACTGTTGCAGGATCCTTAGTCATAGCAGCTGTATTGCTGGACATTTCAATTTGAGCTGTAGCAGATGCCTGCATGTAAATTTGTCAGTATCTGACACAGTTTTTATCAATATTTTTTGTGGCATTAAGGAAATGTGGAACACATCAGATACACAGAATAGTTTACTTTTAGCCTGTCCGTATCAATAACAAGGCCGATGCTCATTGCCGTGGCATTTCTAGCCCAGCTAGTCTGATACTCCAACATTAACTCTGCCAGCTTTTTTCTTGTCTCCTTAACAGTACAAGTACTGAGAACAGAAGATCTCCTGAAATTGCAAGGCCGGTGAGGACATACACCCCATTCAAGAGAGTGTTGGAATTCAGCACAAAGAACAGTACCTCTTGAGGATTCAAGTCAACGTGTTTTCTAAATACAAGCAAATATCTGGCGCCTTTGCAGCTTGATTAGATAAATTTTATCAAGTCATAGAAAAGAACAGCAGCATGGAGTCTTGCTAAATTTATCCTGAATGCAGCTTCTTAGTAACTTCATGCCTGAAGTTACTACTGACATTAACTGTGAGGGGGATATGGAGGAAGTGGATGAGTGAAGCAGCAGTCAATATTGCCTCTTTAGAAGCTGTCTAGTGCAGTGTGTCATTTCAAATGCCTGGAAGGAAGGAGTTGTATAGCTGTACAGGTGTTTTTCTTCAATTGTGTTGTAATTCTGTTTGTGTAATGAAGGTGTAATATATTTTATTTTCAGTACTACTAGAAGCCATATCTGAAACTGTGCTGGCAGAGGGCATTAGTCTGACAGCTCCCCATTCGTCGGTGTAGGGAGTGTGCGGGCTGGTCACGCCTGACGCAGACACCTGGTGCAGTCGAGGGCTCTGTTGACCTGGAAGAAGTTCACTCGTAACCAGCACTCTCTTGCTGGGAGGGAGACAAGCAACTGGGCTATTTCAAACAATTCCCTCAGCTCAGGCAGATGAATGTCCTGTTTGTTCCTCAAAACAGTACGCGATAGAGCAGATCATAATGGATTTTGCTTTGTGGGACTGAGGTACTGGTTTGCACTTCCTCAGTCATGCGATAGAGAGAATGTTGGTGATACATTCAATAGTAATTGTGTAGGAAAATCCCTGGCCTTTTTAAAATTTACTTTTCTGTTAGAGGAAGGAATTTCCATTAACCAGAATTCTGCCTAGAGCAGCCTGCGGCAGTCCCTGCAGTCCCGACAGCAATAACAATCCGCAATCACGGTTCTGATTTTTGAGTAGTCTGGTTTTATTTCCAAAGTACTTAAAAAATCTTATCCTTGACCCCAGAGTACCAGGAGGAATGACAGCATCTAGTACTGAACTTATTTAAATATATAGACAGTATTCTTTTTTCATCTTGTTTTGACCTCCCAGTTTTAGTGAACTAAAATGAATTATTAATATTTTGTTGTAGTTCTATTAACATGAATGAAAGCTTTTTTTTTTTTTTAATTACAGTAACTGCTATAGAAAACAAACACCTTAGATTGTGTATGGTTAATATTGTTCTTGCATTGAATGTCAGTCCCAGGGGGTACTCGCCTTGCCAGAGGGCTTCACAAAGTGATTGCTTCTCTCTCCCGTCTAATGCAAGTTCTGGAATTCAGTACTGTCTGTTCAAAGGAAGTATACTCAGTAGAGTTGTATTTAAAATAATAATATTGACCTCGTAATCCAGGTCTTATTCCTACATTATTTCATGGTTTTCTGAACTTGTTAGAGAACTTTTTTATTCTGTAGCTTTGCTGTTTAGCTACTAAAGAAAGAAGCCTGCTTGGATGTGGTACAGGTATCTTGCAGGAACATGAGTTGTTTGACATAATCAAAACATATTCCAGATAAAATGGGAAGCTTGGACTTCTCCAGCTTTTACGCTCAGGTCATCTCTGTTTCCATGTAAGCTATATTATTCCTTGAGGCCTCTTTGACTCCTGGGAACTTCAAATGGTCATTCTTTCTAAAGAGTCAAACACAATGTTACAGATTGTATTATGCACAAAAATCAAGAAATAATTGCAATCAAAACCATTAAAGTAAGGTGTATGTGAAGGAAGCCTGTAATATTCACTGGTATAGAAATCATCAACATTAACAGCTACTTGATGCTTCTTTTAACAAGAATAATTAAAAAATGCATCATTAGTTTTAATAGCTCTAAAAGGAAACTGTTTGCTTTGCATGTGATGAGGGAGTACAAGCCATCTCTTAGATATCAAAAGGGCAGAGAAAACCCTCCAGCTGTCATGTTAGTAAACAGGCATAATACCACATATTTGCTTAGCTAGCTTCTCCCAGAGAAGAGCGAAACCTCTGGAGTGGGAAAGGGCTTGAAGATAAGGTCCCTGAGAATAAAGTCTGTCCCCGGGAAAAACTGCCCTCAAAGCACCCCCTCGTTATGCAGAGCGGAGGGACTCGTGAATTACGGTTATGAGCAACGAGGATCATGGAGTGAAATGCTAAATGAGCAAACATTTAAACTGGAAGTGTGTGTTGGTGAACTCCAGTGATGGGTAACGACCCACCCCAGTTCGGGGATAAGCTTTGTACTGGTGTAACGGTATCTCCCTCTTGTGGCTGTTGGCAGCAAATGTTTGGGCAGTGTCTTTTTGAAGAGGAGGACACTAAAAACAAATCCGAACTGGCCATAACCATCTCCACCGAGGAGGCAGCTTTAGTTCAGTACGTAATGCCTTTTAGCATTTTTTGTGCTCAAATAGTCCCTCTGTTTCAGGCATTTAATTCTGATCAATGGTTTGTGAAAGTTACCTTCACGCTTAAGATGGACGGATGAAGGTGGTATTTATAGGTAAAAGGAAATGCATGTTGTTGTAAAAGGTATTAACTGGGAAGTAAAAATCTTGTATCCCTCTGGTTTTGGCCAGCATTCAGAAAACAGAACCTGCTGACTGTGAGGTGCTCGGTGAAAGGTGGGAGAGAGCAGGATGAAGTATCAAAATGCTGTTTTGACACAGACTTCAAAAGGAAGTTCATTCTACTTTTAATACCCTCCTGAGGATCTCCCCTGAAAATCCTGCCAGCTCTTTTAACTCTGAAACTTGCAAAATGATGATCATCTGCTCAAGCCTACCAAGGGTTTAAATTTCTCCTGTGAAAGCTTTCTGTGTAGATCCTGTCTTGACTGATGAAACGATGGGTTTTTTCTAAAGCAAGTAAGGATTGAAGTCTCCGCTGTATTTTAAGAGCATTTTGATACACAGTGAGCTGGATGGCCATAATTTGATTGGACTACTCATCTAAATTTGGTAACTGAAGAACAGGGGAGGAACAATATTTATAGAATTGTGATACTTGGGAATGTAGAGCTTTCCAGTCAAATCAGCAGACATGTAAATTAGCATAGATAACAAATAACAAATCTGACTGAAAAGACTGTAACACTTCAGTATAAATTTTGTCAATCTGACAAATTTTAATAAGTTAATGTTAATTAGTACTATAACATTAGAAACTAGTAAAATTTCTGTAAACATCAATAAAAGCCATATAGCTAGGTCCCAGAAAGTGCATTAAATATAAGTCAATTGTATGACTACATTTTTACCACGGTAAGTATTCTTCTGTGATTTATTCCAGATACTCTGGAAAGTATTTTGGGATACAGTTTTCATATATGCTGTATAAATAATGCCGTTACGCGGTATGCTTTTAATACATCCCGTACGTAGGACTTGAAAAGGATAAATTGCAATAAATATTGCATTTAAATGTCCTATTCTGTTGTGTCAACGTTCATTTAGAAATAAACTTACCTTAAAACCCTGCAAACTCTTGCCCTACACAATCTTGTTTGTTCAAAACACGTGTGAAGGGAAAAGCGGTTCCTCTGGAGCCTTGATGTTCTTGCCAGTGTTTCCTTTGGCAGATGGGCTCTTGAGAACAGGAAGACACTCCCTTGCTGAAGACTAAAGGCTCTTCTCAAAGCCAAGTAACAAAAGTAGATGAACTCTTTTACGAAATAAAGAAGTATTGACTCACACAGGATAAACAAGAACGGGGCAGCGCAGCTCTTGCAAAGAAACCCAACAACTGCAGACCTGCAGATAACATCTGAATGCCTCTGGGACGATGCTCTCCAGGCTCCAGCAGGATGAGGCTGGGATGGCCTCGGCCTTTCTTCACAGCTGACATCCCAGAGATTAGTCTTTAAGCTTGTCGCAGTGAAACAACCTACCTGACATCTAACTAGAAGAGGTCATGTGAAGACGACAGGAGTGTTACTGGTGTGCAGTGCGGTTTTTTACTTGAGGAACGCTTCCCTGTGTGCGTGTATTCAGCAGAGGTTGCTAAAAGGAGCTCACAGATTCTTGTTGAGATCAGCAATGCTCAGTGCTGAACCTACAACACGGGGTTCTGGGAGTCAGATATCTGTGCTTGTCAGAGAGGTGTTGAATCCTTGTTTTGACATCTAAAAACGTAGATATGGACAGATGAAGGGATAGCTAACATGTAAGTTATCGCCACCTATTGTAAGTCTGTAATTCTGTACAGGAAATTACTGCTCCACAGAATGGAGGGGTACATACGAGTTTCATTCCACTTACCTTTTATTTCATTCCCATTCAGCACCTGGGGCTATTTGCATGTGTAAAAGAAGAAATGTGATGAGTTAAGGTCCCTCCAGCCCTACCTTAAGCACTAGAACATGGAAGAAAGACAGGGAAACAAGGTGATAGCAGCCATCTACAGCTTAAGGTAGGTGAAAACTTTCAAAAGAAAAAGGCACCTGGTGGATTAAAGAGAAAATACATAGAAGTGAACATCCATGAGGTTCCAGTATTCTGTAAAGGGGTGTGTGGCATGTAGACATACTGTGAGAATCTGACGGTTCCTTCCCGTATGTAAACCAGTATGTTGATAGCTATAAGCATATATAGGATTCCTTTTAACATGTTTGGGGCTTTTTTAGAGAAATATGGTTAAGGGAGGAGTTATTTTCTTGAAATTAAGGAAAATGGATTATTACAAAGGTGCATCATGCTGATTTAAAAAAGTGGGGTTTTTTAAATGAAATTAAAATTATTCGTTTTAATTCCAAGTATTCATAACATCTTTTTTTCAGTTATTTTGGGCATGGTTTGTTTTGTATGTGTGGCTTGGCTCTTCCCTCCTGTCCTTCAATACTTCCACCTAGGTGCAGAGAAACTGTAAAACCAACTTTCTAAAGTCTCTTTATCCCCTTTTCCTAGTGAAAAGCAGTAACATTTATGTATTTATGAAGTTTAAGAAAGGAGAAAAGGACAGTGGGAATGGTACCTTTAACAGAAAAGAAGCAAGAGTGTTAGTTTTAGTATGAATTTTGGGCAGACTCAGATATTTCTGACAGGAAATTTTTCCACCTGAAATAATTCAGCCAGTTGTACTTCATGGTCATCTCCTTCAAGTGTTGTATGAGTAGAATACCTCAGCTTGGTCGTAACTGGCGTTGATGAAACAGAAATAGTAAAAATTCAGGCATAAATGTTGGTTGCTATGTTCCTTGGAACTGGTGTAATCTGTTTTAAAAATATCTGCTGTTGTAAGGAAGTTAGTTATTTGAGTACCTTTCTTTTTAGATATATTATATACAAAAATGAATACTCCTGGATCATTCTAATAATTTGATTTTCTTGTAGAAATAACACTAAATTGTATAGTAATTCCAGCCATGCTATTGCAGAATAAATGATATTTAGATATCTAGTGACAGAAAACAAGACTGACTGAAAACGGTATCTAATAATAGCTCTTGAGATAATGTCTGAAGTGAGAAACACAGGCAAGCCCATTATGTAAGAAATGATAGTTTTGTTATACACTTAGCTCACATGAATGCTGATCGAAATATGTAAAATAAAGCCTCTGACCAAGAAGGCTGAGCATGCTCTGAGGAAAGCAATACAGACAGACTATGGTATTCCAAAACTTAACACTCCTGAGCTGTAAAGATGAACAATATTCCTTCCCAGTGACCTTGGACACATACAGACTTGGTGAATGGTATTCCACGTGAGGCTGCAGAGCGATCGGTCGTGATTCCCAGCAGTCACGTTATTAGGACTTTATTCTCTTAGGTTTTTTTGCCCTATTTTTCTGTGTTTATGCAGTTTAGCACATGAGCTGAAACCCACTGTAAATACCAACATTACTTTTCTGTCCATGTAAGAACAGCAGTTGAACTGAGATGAACCACCATCACGTAGGTGCAGAGCGGTGGTCTGGTGAGATTATTCCTTCAGGACTCTTACTTCCATGGGGGCAGAAACGGCACTGTTTGCAAGCCCAGCCTTCCCACTATCTCCGATCTGCATGGGAGAAAAGCTAAAAAGCAAGATAAAGTGTTTCTCCTTGCAAGATGTAGAAATGTTCGAGGGATGGCACGACTAAAGGTGCGTTACAGAGGCAGCAATTCAGACAAGTTGTCTCCTGTAACAGAGGGTGATCTGGTGAGCACTCACTGTGATTTCCTCTTCCCTGAGCTCTTAGGGAAAACTCCCTGAGGGATTTTCCACAGGAGATGGTCCAGGTTGTGCATAACAGGTGGCGAAACCATCTCTCCAACTAGTCACTTAACTTGGCTTTTCTCACCCTGATCATGGTTATTTTTTTCCATGGGTAGCTGCCTACTTGATTAACCTCATTTCCCCTGGCCCTCAGCCTTCCCAGCCACCTTCCAGCTGGGCAAACAACGGGGCACGCAGCCATTTTAATCCGCTTCCTCCTCCCGTCCCTCTGGGGTAGGCCCCTCCGCTCCTCCTGCTCAGCGATGAGCCATCGCTGAGAAACGTCCCTCTTTACTGTTGCGTGGATCAAGAAACCCCCGCTGGCATCCCGCTCTGACAGCCCGGGAACCGCCGTCCCGCGCACGCCTTGGGCCTGCTGGGTGGAGGGGACGTAGGAAGGCTCGCGGCACTCGGGTCAGCGTGGAGGGCTTGGAGCAAGCAAGCCAACTTGTAGTACAGCCTCCATTTCCGTGTCCCGTCTGCGTCATACGTTAACGTGTTAAAAAAGAAATGCCACGTAAGGAAAACTTTAACAAATCTCTGAAAATTCAAGCTCGAGTGCCACCTGGGAATGGATTCTCCAGTGAAAGCTATTCAAACGCCTGAAAACGGCGCGGCTTTCAACACTGAACACGCGCAATGACGAAGGCAAGAAACACTCGAGCTTTGGCAGCTGTTGAGCGTGCCCGGGGGGC
>NW_010225897.1:0-5555 GCF_000690775.1 Eurypyga helias
GGGGGAATATATATATATATAACTTTTATTTTCCATCAAGTAGAAAAGGAATTCGTTCCACAGAGACAGAATATTCAAACTATCCCTTGGGCAGGAAGGGGAATGTTACTAAACCAGAGACAAAGTGGTTGGTTTGCAACCTGTCATAATAGGTTAACCCAAGTTTGAACTGTGAAACATTGACATAATACATGTTTTACAAAACTAGAGAAAAATTGAAAAGAGTGCAGAATTATCTTTTGGGGAAATACATACACTGCTATTTTAAATAAAGCTTTTCTTCAGGAACCAGTTATGAATCAAAACAATTCTTTCAAGATGACAATCCAATCTGCCTACAGAGCCAAACAACGTCTGTAACAGAACTCACATTTATTTCCATTTTTTAATGAGGTTAGGTTAATAGTTCCACTCCAATACAAAACAAAAAGAGAAATAGAATTTGAAGAGTAACTCAGACTCTCTGCACAGCATTTAAAAGTAGAAGAACAAACAAAATCTTTGAACAGAGTTCTTATTCCTATGGAGAAACGTGTATTGCAAATATGCTGAAAAATTAAGCCACACAGTGAAGCAGCCGGAGAATATAGACTGTTCACCATCCCAAGATCTGTAGGATAACTGTGGAGTTCCATGGTAATAGCTGAGAAGCTCCAGTTATTTTTACATGATACCTCCAGAGACAAATCTCCAGAAAAAAAATATAGAAAGTAATTATCTTTAATAATGCAGTGATACCAACACCCAGTATTTTCTTCAGTATGTTTAGAGAGGTTGGACTTCAAACAAATTCCTAGGACGGGTAGGAATATTTTATCTTTAAGCAGTATTTGGTCTTACAGAGATAGGAGAACTGTTCTCACAGCTATGCAAAATATACTCCTGTACGCATCCTTAACATATTCAAGTCAGTGACACGAGTATCTATATAATCATTTAGCTGTTCACAGGCTGTGCACTCAAATATTTCTTGAATAAAAAAAAAAGGCAACACAAATGCATTATTTTTATTTTTCCATCAAATAGAAAGGGAATTTGTTCCACAGAAAAGGTATTTTTGAAGTTTCCCTTGGAGCAGTAGGGGGAATGTTACTAAAACTGAGATAAAAGTGGTTGGTTTTCAACGTGTCATAACAGGATAACCAAAGTTTGGGCTGTAATTTGAACAGCAGGTAGAAGCTGCGTACTCAGCGTACTATACATGCAGACATACAAATATACCTAACTACCCAAAAGACAGCTTTCAAGTATGTTATTGATTTGTATATGATATTGCATACAGAGCATGGCCAAATCTCTTGATCTTTAGCTGCTAGATCTTTTGCCAGGTCTTTTTTAGCCCTCAGAACCACTACTCAGACAAGGTCTCACAGCACCTTAGGATGGCTTTTGCTAATAGCTGCTTCTGGCTGGATCATAACATATATAACCAGTCCTAGAGACTGTATCTTTCAGCTTAGAAAAATCAGCCCAAGAAACTCTGTGACAATACAGCTTGAATAGATTTAGAGCCTTCCATATTCTGAGGGCAGCCTAAAGAACAAGAAACTTTGAGAAATACGAAGCCCCAAGAGGGATCTGGGTACATGACACCACATCACTGCCGGTGATACAGCAGGCACTGGACAGAGATGTAGCTCCATCCACCATTCCCCTATTAGCAGGGGTATCGCTTTACGCTTAGATTTGACTTGAAAGAGAAGCTTAACTTCTCCTCTGCAGTGGCAGCTGTCCCTTATTTCTAAGAACCATGACATGCAACAGCTCCCAGGAATGCTACCAGCCCATAAGGCCACAGTGCTTTTAAAAGGACATCAGTGATGTCAAGATAGGCCTTCATCTTCACAGTTACTACTCACATCCACACAGCAAGGTCTGAATTACTTCCCTGAGGCTGGGACAAGCATCGGTACTAATGTTAAGCTCCAAAACAGCACTGCTGGTACAATGGGAAGGGGCATAAGAATTGGTTGGAGCAGTTTCAGTTGTCCTTTAAGAGTCCCTGGTCCCCGAAAGGTAACTGCCAGAGGACTTGTAACACCGGCAGCCGTGAGCCGAAGCACACCATAAACAGGGCATAACACAAGGGCGCATCTGCTGCGGTCTGGGTTGAGGCCTGGTCAAAGGCTCTGAGGGACTGAGCAGGAAGAGGGCCCCACGAGGATGCCAGCCAGCTGGCACACCGCATGTTGCCAGCATGGCCCAGGAGGCATCTCCACTCAAGCAGAGGCAAGTGGGAGGTACACACAGACAGAGAGCGCATCTGTGTATCGGCTGATGCAAGCGTGGTAGAGGTCAAGCACAAAATAAAGAACAACCCCACGTACACCAGAGCTAACACAGGACTTGTTAGCAGGCCTCTGGAAAGTGGCCTATGTAATGAGTGCATTCTGCTACCGTGATTTCGGTAACATTTTAGAAGTTACTGTCTTCCAACATCACTTTCATTCAAGGACATTAGAATAATTTGAAAATTCTGTTGACACACACCATATCCTGGTGTAATTCTGTGACAGTGTATACTATGTGTTGGCAAGAGAACAACACCCCAGAAACTTTGAGAAAAAGATTGTTTATTCTATCAGAAAAAGGAACCCTTGATACCTAACTGAGCTACATGGAGTGCAAAGCAAGTGACAGATGCAGCCCATTGTGTCCTTCTCATTTTTGGAGCGTCAGCTTCGAAAGTGAGTATTCAATATACAAATATTAGTTTGAGGAAATCCCTAAACTGCTTCCTGATACAAAATCCCCATGATTTAGGGCATACTGTTCATCACATAGAAAGTCCACAGCATTATGACATTAAACTAGTTACTTGAAGAATACTCAAGTAGGTGCTTTAATGCAATATGGATCCCTGTCAACAAAACCTGTGCACAATAGACAGCAGCTACCCAACTGAGCTCACAGTACTAATACAAATATTTGTCACAAAATTAGTCAGATACAACAGTTACTAACTTTAATCAAACTCTCACAAAGTTTTCTGTATTTAGCTTCAGCCCATGTGCAGTACACACACAGTGTTTGTATTCTCTAACCACTTGGTTATAACCTGCTTTAAATAAGAGTCTAAGATACACAACATGATAAAGTCCTACACATGGAATTTACTTAGATGGTCTAAAAAAATGGGATTCTGGGTAACAAATCAATAAACTTTTGAACTAAGTAATCTCCACCACCAAGCAGATTAACTTAACCTACCAGAAAAAAAGCACAAGGTTCCCAGTACTCTTGCAACATCGACTATTGTATTCAATTTGGTGTCATATTTGCATGTGAAGATTTTATTGAGGTACTAAACCCAACTGAATTCTGACTTGTGCCTGAAGTTGATAACCTGTTGCTTACATCACCCTTTTTTTTCTAAAAAAAAGTTTAATTCTACCCACAGAACTTCCTGCTTTAACTTGTTCCTAAGAATAGCTAAGGCAGCACAGTAATTGTGTGACAAGTCAGGAACAAAAAAGAAGAGTGAAAGGAAAAGAGGTCTAGTTTTACAAAGAACACCTATGCAGAAGTTCTTTTTAGACAAAAAAAGTAAGTGATGGAAAAACAGCTTTGCCTGACATCAGATTTTACTGACCTGATTCTCTTTGGAATACACTATTGTAAAAATCATGTGCTCAGTTCTCCTCCCTTTTTATCTAATAATACACACAAGCAACAGTCTTTTGAAACTTTTACAAAAACAGTCAGGTACTTAATTCATACAGAAGACAAAGTATTGAACAACACAGAAGAAAACTAGCATGATACAAGCTATATATGTCTTAACTTTGGGGCATAACAAAAAGGTAGGAATAAATAGCCACAGTAAAGAGGAAGTAACACAAAACGACGGTCACAAGCAAAGAGCTCTTAGCAAGTACAAAAGGACATTGACAACAGTTCAAATGGAGCATTAGACCAGTGTGAAGTGGGCGCAGCGAGGGGTTGCTTATCACAGGTAATATATAATCTACCACCACATTTCATTAATACTTGACACATGATAAAAAGCTTTCTGCCGAAAAAATGTGTAAAAGCCGCAGCACAGGTAACCTTACATACATTAAAATATCCCATTGATTGTATTAAATACTAAAAAAACCCCCACCAAACCAAAAAAGAAAAAAACCCCACCCACTTACAGAGTGATCACTTACCTATATTTATTGTCAATGAAATACCCTTAAATGAAGATTTTGACAATGCCATCTTGGCACACAAGGTCAAAAGATGCTTTCCCTCCTGACATCAGCCAACACCTGAATTAGTCAAAACTCCCAAAAGGAAGATAGGAAGGGAAAGGAATACTTCTGTTAAATATAATGTGCCAATAAACAAAACTAACAGGAAGCTATTATTGTTCTAGTCAACGTATCTTCACGTTCAGGCCTCAGGTTCCACCAGGAGGTGGAACACCCAAGAAGACTGGAGAGGTCCATGCAGGAGGACTCACTGAATAGACCAATAGTCACTTTATTTTTAATAATGCAAAAAACCAATTTTCCCTACTCCCCAGTGGTTAGGAAGCCCCTTTTTGTAGACCACTGGTCTCTTGCACCAAGCCATCTCTTATCTATCTAGAGTCCCACAGTGGGACAAGAAAAATGGGGCTGCATATTTAGCAATCCAGGACATTAAAGTACACAATGGAGACAGCTTGCTTGTTCTGCAGAAACAACCTTGAGCGGTACACAACCAGAGCTCAATAACAGTACAAGCTGATAGCAGACATTTCTCTTTGCAGCTTTTCTGTGACATTTTATATAAGCAAATTATCTGCATTTTTCCAGCCTCTTGTGTTCCAGACTTTGTCCCGGATAATGAAGAGCTGTCAGTAGGGCTGCTTTGCTATTTCAGTCCCACTCCTGAACTGGTGTGGAAATACAGACGTTGGCTGCTATTACTCAGCTAGGCTGAAATTACATCTTATAATTGATATCATTATCTTAAAAAAAAAAAAAAAATTAAAAAAATCAATAGGCTAGGATATGTATTGCCATTTCACCGTCAAACTAACCAATCACTGAGTAAAACCCAGAAACCTAATTATTTCTCACTATTAAAATAATTGTAATAAGAGCAGAAACCAGGATTTCTCCCTCTGCCACATGCTGCTGAAAAAGCGTAGCTGCAACAACAGAAAGGGAAAGCCACACAACCAGCAAGACTCCTAAGAAAACAGGCTGAACACACGTCAACACTTCCTAGAGAAGAGCCCCTGAACAGGAGGCTCATTTGTCCTCAGAATTACATGCACAAACATAAAACATTTTTTTAATTAAAAAAGTACTCTCCAGTCCCAATTTATTGCAAAAATAATAGTATAGAACAATTTTGAAGAGTCACCATCTGTTTCGTGAAGTCAAAGAGCTATCAAAACCAGCTTTTGCATTAAGCACCCTAAGACATAAGCACCATGGTGCAAGGTTAACATGGTAAGAGTGATCCCATTAAACCTGCCTTCACAGCTGGTTCTCCACCTCAAAAGCCTCAGATTACAGACTCTCCCGCAACCTCTTCAGCCACGACCTACGAACTGATTGCTGAAGAAGAGCCTC
>NW_010225898.1:0-703 GCF_000690775.1 Eurypyga helias
ATTATTAGTGGTACTTGTATATATTTATATTTAAGTAGTAAGTAGTTCTTATCTCAATTTTACGAGCTTCCTTATTTCTTTTTCCTCCGATTTGTCCCCTCCACTGGAGGAGGGGAGGGGGATTTGTGAGAGCGGCTTTGTGGTATTTTGCTAGCCGGAGTTAAACCACGACAGCTATTCAAATGACTATAGAAAAGCCTGACTTTAATTCTGGTGTACAGCTCCTCCTGGTAACAGCTGGAAGGAACCGGTGGAAGGTTCAGTACTGGAGGCATTTCCAACTAGATCTGAGTAAAGTTGTAAGGAGTAATACTTAATACTAATCCTGGGGTCTCAAAAAACCCAACTGCAAAGGTTTTTCATTTAGGGTCAGACTTTTTGTAATGGAGCACGATGATAAAACTCACTTAAAATCTTTAAGTTTGTGAATATTTTGATTCTTAGACTAAACTCTGGGAGCTCCAAAGCGTGACCTGATTGTACTGGGTTTTAGCATTGCCTCCCAGCGTAGTACTGGGTTAGTTTTTTACACACCCAGCTCAGTTAATAGGTCAGTGCCTAAAAAGAAGAAAACAGCACCACAAAACACCACCCAACAAACAAACAAAAATCCCCAAACAGCCACAAATTCTGTAAGTGGACATACGGTTATGTTTATATAAATGTAGAAAGTAGGAGACCAACAGTTTCTGCCCCCTCCCCC
>NW_010225898.1:737-25377 GCF_000690775.1 Eurypyga helias
TGGTTAGAACATTTACAGTCAATCTCCTGTATTTTTTTCCCTTCCCCTTGGAGAAGACTTTGAAAAATAACAATTATGTATTTCATATCTAATGGTAGAAGGCTAGGCAGAAGGTGTCTGGAATAGGTATCCTGGTAATTCCTTCACTACAGACACGGACAGCAGCTCTCTCTGGGGACTGTTCAGCAAACCTAGTGAGTTCAACTCTCCTGAGTGAAGGTTAGCTTGTACTTTGAAAGTGCCATTGAGTAATAACCTACTTAAAACAACTAGCATCAACTTTTTGAGCCAGCATAAAAGAAACTTGAGTCAGTCCAGGAAAATTGGCCACAATAACTCTCACTGTTTCAGCAAAGTATTTCTGTCTTATTTTGGGATTTTATGCCACGTATTCAATTTAGGAAATTCAAATAAAATTTATGTATTTTTGCCAGCTTTTTTGCTTGTTCTAAAAAAAAAAAAAAAATTGTTTTTGAAATATTAGTAAAAATTTGGGGGTGGGAGGGAGAAAGCAGCCTACAAAACCTGTGATCATCTTGGGGCTATAAAAGAAGTGTTAATTTGATGTGTAGGTATACTCACCATAAATAATGTAATGGGATATATTAAAGATGTCACAGAATGCCAGGAACTTCCAGATATGTAGCTGCTTAATCAAGTCTAGCCCCTAATCACTAACTCATTCATTCTTGTTTTGCTTAAACACTTTGAACTCTATTTTTCTTCCTTTTTAAATACTCTGCTACTTTTATTGGGTTACTTATGCCTTGAAGAATTTTTTCTTTTCTGCCTTTTCCAAATGTCCTGCTCATTCTCTACCTCATTCTCTTCTGCTCTTGGTCTTTCAATACTTTTTTATGTTGTTGCTCTGGCTTCCCATTCTGTCCCCTTGTCATAATATTCACAGCTGCTTTGCTGTTCTTCCGTCTCTTCTGAATTTTTTTGGTATACTCATCCACTTGCTTTTCTCCTGTCATTTTTTCCTTAAAATTTGTGTCAACTGAGCTCTTCTCTGTACCTTCTCCACTATCTTCTTTTGACCTGGATAATTTTTGGCTTGAATGTAGTTGTAGGTAGAATAGGTAAACTTTGACTGTCTTGGATTACTCAATTAGTCTAAACTCTTCCCATTCATCGAAGAACTAATGTGAAGGAGTTGAAAAGTGTTGTCAGTTTACCTAAGGAAGAACATTGCTGCTTGATTATGAATAGACACAGTTACTACAATGCGGTGGTTATTAGTACTAGCATGAGGGACACTATATACTAACAAATATTTTGTGAGTCTCAATTTTTGTGGGACCTAGAACAGCGATTGGTGCACCCAAATACCCTGGTGATCTTGTCTTTCATTAGTTGCTCATGAATGCTCACTATCCACAATGTATTTCTTTGATTGGTTATTATTATGGGAGATATTTGACATAACTGATTCATAACAGATTCATCATGTTGGGTTAGTGACGAGTAAGAGTACCTAAACTTGTAAAACCTAGGGCACCCTAGAAGCTCTCTACTCACTTGAGGGTGACACATCATGGGTGCTAATTTGCACTAATACAGTACTTTTGCAACAAGTATGGCCGTAATAGCATTTTGCTGTGACTCATTGGTCGCTTTGACAACCAAGCTTGTGGTCTTGGTCCACCTCAGAGCTGAAAGATGGTCACAGCACAGACAGCATGGGTGTAGTCAGTGGTGGGATGAACAGGTGTTGGTCACAGGTTGACAAGCATAGCCTAGAGCAATCTCTTCGGTGAAACCTTCACTGCCATGGCTCTGGATCCGAGCTGTATGGGTGAAAGTGAGGCGGCTTAAACCGTTGCCTGCACCATGCCTGCTGCAGAAGTAGGCAGCAAGTTTAACTGAAGTTTCATAAACTCTAAAAGGATGGTTGTAAAAACGTACTTAATTGAAATTCTTTTTATTGTCTATTTGTTTTCAATTTATGGTCTTGTGATGAAGGAAATGGCAGCCCTTCATCCATGTGTTCTGTTAGGGGGCTGAAGCTCACAAGATTTTACATATGTGAGTAAAGGAAGAATTTTGAAAAATACATTTAAAAATCTATCTATGCAAATTTTGGCAGTGTATATGACTAAGTATGTCTGCTAATGTTCATCCCCTGTTGCTTGTAATGCTCCTCCGTATGCACTCAAGGCACTCAGATTAAATGCTAGATCTACACTGCTTTTGGACTACTCATCCCAGGAAGCAATGCTTGATGAAAATCTCTGAAATAATCGAGTTTTGGCAAACAGGAGAGGGATTCGCAGTATCCAGGATACCTGCAAAACTACCCAGGAGACTCCCACGTGGTGAGAACTTGTTCAGTTTGATCAGGGAGGAATTTATGGCCAGGGAAATAATTCTCAATTATCTGAAGAGACACTGATTATCAGGAAAAGTGGTGGAGTATGTCCTGTGTGGCACTCCTCATCATGCGTTTTGAGTGGGCTGGAAACGGTATGTTAATGTTGTGGGGGAGGGGTTTTGTGCCTGTTCACTCATGGAAGTCAGCTTGAGTTTGTCCCATTGTATTTATTGCTGTGTGAATAACGTTGGTACTGGTTAGACTTTATGTATTTGGAACGCAGTGCCTAGCTGCTGCCCTGCCTGTATAATTATTAAATGTAGAGAATGGGTTGGGGAAAAAAGCTTTGAAAAAAACACCTATTATAAATGAATGATTACTGACTTCACAAAGCGTTCATAATATTGACACCCAGTCAGGAAAATTAAATGAATGCAATCAGGATAGTGATTACTTTTCTCAAGTAGCATGTGTAAGAGAGGGCAAACATTTGTACTTCTTGGCATCTTGAGGCCAATATTCTACTGTGAAAAGTGGCTAATAGAAATGTGGCTCATTATGTACTCGGGTATGTGTGTGACAGGACCTTGAGTTAGTAAAAGCTTTGAGCTGGGTGTCGCTAGACCTGCCGGTGAAGTGAACTCCTCAAGATGAAAAGGCTTTCAAATGCGAATATGCAAGTTTTTATTTGAATAAAAACTAGAAAGTTAGCTTCTTACAAAATAGAATCTTCGTAGAGACTTGTGGCAGTAAATGTAGACAAAGAGATTTATACACAACTACCTACTTCTTGTGGGTAGGTTCTTGCTTCAGTAGTTGGTTGTGTTTAACTTGGTGGCTTGGTGAGTGGCAGCGTAGCGGGACTGGTGTGTTTGGTGCTTTAGAAGGTTTTTTGTCACAAGATTTTACTTCAATGGTAAAATAAGAGTCCTACGTTTATTAATAACTGGAAGATATGGAAACTGAACAAAACCTGGGGAATTATTTTGCCACGGGGAAAGAATATAGGAAGTAATCTCAGTGAGTGGAGGTGAGTGAATAGAGTTCTCAGATGCCTGGAAATTATAAGGAAGTTCTTAAAATTAATGTAAAGAAGTTACTATTAATCTCTCTGTCCTCCGTTCTGGATGTACTTTAGTTTTACTGTGTGTTTTTATTTTTCATGCTTAACATGGTGTTTGCTTTTACTGTCGTACAAGGTGATGACGCTAGGTCTTTATGCAAATGTTATCTTCAAGCTAATTAATATCAGTAATGTATATACTCAAAGCAATAGTAATTCTGAGGGCCTTTTGATTTTAATTATTAATAAATGTTCTGATAGTACATATGTGGGTGCAGGGTAGCACATGTGATCACATCCCAGTTTTGCTTAATATTTTAATTAAACTCTGCAGACAGATGTGTTCTGCATTGTTTGGCATGGTTTATTCTAATTCTAGGCCCTAGACTGTCTTACGTCTGCAATCCTGTGAGTTTTCCTTACAGCTGCTGTGATGGTTTAAGCAGCTCAATCCCTTTCCCCATCTTTACTTCTTCACTCCCGACATTATACCTTTCCTTGCAAAACTACTGACTGAAGTGGACCAGGGAACTGATCCAGGTGTGCACTATCTCCCCCTTCCTGGCTTTTCACTACCAGAGAGGAGAACCATAGCTCAGTTCTCTGGATGCCCTTTTGCTGGTCTGATGCATAGCTTTAGTTTTCTGTGAGCCAAAATCGGTTAGTTGTAAATTATATTAATTAAAATAGGAATGTATCATAAACCTGAATATTTTTTTGTATCTGTTAGAGACTTGCAGTAAAAATATGCTATCAGATTTGTATGTCGTTATTTGATAAAAGGATGTGGAAAGCAGAGTCTGCAGAGAAAACTGATGAGAAGGGATGGGCTGGTTGGATTAGGATTATTTTGGAAAAAAGCTATTAAGAGAGAAACTGAATTGCTTTGGCCATTTCAGAATTAGTATTTCAGACCTTGTAGTAACAGTTGTTGGTTCCTGTCTAAAAAAAAATTACACAGTTTCTGACAATTTTTCTGATAACTTTATAAAACACTTCTGTGAAAGGCTCTGATTCTATCTTGTTTATCATTGTTCAGATGTATTAGTACTTGCTTTCACTGAGCCAGTTTCCTTTGAATCTGTGAATTCTCAGTGCATTTCAAAAGCTCTGTACAGTTTTAAATGGCTAAAGAGAAAACTGTTGATCCTGAAAATTAACTTGTAGCAGAGACCATCTGAAAATGAGGAGGTTTCTTACAGTCGTCTGGATGGAAGTTTAGCTTTCTTTAAATTTTGGGTTTAATAAATGGATAGTCTCCTGCGCAGTGGACATAAATCACACATGCCATTTAGTAGTGTCATTTTGATTTTGTTTCATAGATTATTAAAGTATTATAGGTATTTACACAGGTATTTATTAGACCAATTGCTCAATTTTCAGTTCTTTAAACTGAAAGTACATAAAATGTCAATATTGCAGGTTATTAAGTTTTGGGGCCTAAATGTTTGGCTGTGTGTTAGCACGAGAGTAAAATGTTGCAGAATTCATTGAGAGTTCTGAGTATCTGTCTGCTGAGAAGAAAATGATTTGCTATTTTTCATCAACTAATTGTGAACACGTGTAAGGAACTGCATGTTTCATTTCAAGTCGTTGCTTTAAGGGGTTCAGCTCTGCTTGTGGTCTGTACCCCAAATACCAGCACACTGCCTGCTCCTGCATGAGTGTGGCTGGGGAAGCCCATTCTTGGTGATCCTTCTGTAAGGTTTGTACGGCTTGGAAAGAGACGTTAGGGGATTAAGGAAAAGACCAAAACACCCACAAAAACCACCACCACCAAAACCACTCACAAACCCCCAAAACCCCCGCCAAATCAACTGGCATGGTCTCCATGGGAAGGTTGGGAACATAAAATCCTGATTTTATTGATTTCTGCTGCCCTTTTCTTGTGCTTTGCATATTATGACCCCCTAAAATTTACACTCTTACACTTTTCCTCTTTCCAAGTAGAAGAAAGCTAGGTGTTACGTGTTACCCTGTTCCCAAGGCCCCCTGAATTCCCCCGAACAATAAGAAATATTATTGCATGAAACTTCTTGCAGTTTTATTTTGTAGTGTGAATGGCAACTTGCTTAATAAAGAAAAGCAGATATGATTGGAACAGCTGGGTTGTGGGGTTTTATTTCATGGGTCTTTAGTTTTGTTGTTGTTTGTGTATTTGTGGGGTTTTTGGTCGGATTTTACCTTAGTTTTCCTCTAGTTTGCGTGGCTCGTTGATGTAGTTAAGGCTGGTACGAATTTCGTGGCTTTTCTTGGGTAGAACATTATTATATTTTTCATTTTGTTCCCACACCTCCAGATGCTTAACTGGAGGGAAAAAGAAAACAAACTTCTATTAGTTATTTTAATGCTTCAGTAATTTTTCAATTTTTGTTCAATATTGACCCTTCCTTAAAATAAGTGTAATCTTGAGTCAGATGAACCCGATTATAACGTACACTGAATTGTATCATAACGGAATCCCATTTCATTTCAGCCTGTGTTTTTCTTTGACTATGATACCCTTGTTGGTCACAGTAAATGTGTGCAAGCCATGTAGACGAATGCAACAAAAACCCCATTATGTATGTGTAATACCATAGATTTTATCAATGCCATTTGCATGTTGTCAGGTTCTGTGGTGGATTACATATAGTTAGAAGTAAAAATGATACTCTTGGAAAGTAACTGGCTGCATTTTCTCTCTCTTTCTTTTCAGTTTGTATGTACAGTCTGTCTTTTGGAAAAGATTGTTAATCAGTTAATTGTTGCTTGCTTGCTAGTAACAGTGAATTCCGAAGTCCATTCTTCTTTCTTGTATTATTTGAAGGCAGGTAGTCAAGAAAGCAGTCACAAGTACTTGGCTTCCCCAGGCCCTTTATCTCCTGTAAGGCTGTAAGCTTAGGAAGGATGCGAACAGAATGGTCTTTTTCGGAATGAGTTTCTCCAACTCTTTGGCTTACTTTAGGTTTCAGCACTACCTGCTGTGAGGCATTTGGGCGTCTGTGAGACCTGGCCAGTGGAACAGCTTTACAGTGACCTGGTTTTAGGACCTTCAGTTTTCCAGAGGTGGTAGGGGCGAGAGGATTCTTCACCTGCATGGCTGCTCTTGCTGGGGTTCTGCAGGACCACGTTTGTTGGATCTTCTGTGCCACGGATGAATATAGCCTTTGGGGACACAGGGTGAACAATTCTGATGATACGAAGTGTGGTGTCTTAACTGTAACACTTTTTCCCACCCCCTTCATTTCCTTTGGACACAGCTGTCGTGGAGCTTGCCCAAGCCTAATGAATACGAGGTTGTGTGTGCTGCCTGATATCATCAATTAAACTTTGCCAAGATCTGGGCTGTTCTTTGTGGGATGCCGTTTGCTAACTTACTGAATGCTGTCACTGCCACAGAGCTGTAAGCAGAAAAAGGTTGGATAAGCTGTTGTACTTTACCATGTCAGGTCAGAAAGCATGTAGTGTCTTTATTTGTACTGCAATCCGTATGTATGTTTGTCAGTGTTTAGGCAATGCAGAGGGTTGATGTGAAGTGCCTTGGGGTCCTTGCATCCCAATCAGTACTTTTTAAACTGTGCAGCTATATGCTATGACTTTTGTAATATTTCATAGGTCTTTTGAACTTGAAACTAGTAACTACTGTGTACATGGTTTTAAGTAAAACAGATTAATGGTATTTTGTCCTTAAAGTACTATGCAATTACTAACAGCTTCCAGTGTTTACCAAGTATTCCTGTACTCGACAATCTCTCATGTCAACAACAAGAAGTTTCGTCTTAGACTGGCTTTTCACTAGTGTGTCCAAGTTTTAAGAAATAAACATCGATTTTTTACTATGAAAATTTTTCTAGTTGAAATCAGCAAAATTTTTCATTTACATGTTGTATTGTGGCTTGAAAGGTCATTTGCTGAATTCTGGTGCTCACAGAGAGCACGAGAGGTAGATCAGAGGAAGTGAAGTACCCTCTGTCTGAGGGCAGACTTTCAGACTAAAAACACATAGTTAGTTTCTGCAACATTCTGCTGTTGTTAGCCTCTTGTTTACATGAACATAGCATAAACACAACTTTGTGTGTACTCTTTTGATGCACTTGGTAAACTAACAAACCACGAAGAAGTTGACATTCCTTGTATTATTTTATTAAGTCTTAAATTAAATTTTATTAAGTCTTGGTCTAAACCAGAAAAACAGTAAGTAGTTCATTCTGCTTACTTTATTGGTCAAGCACATACTATTATTTTGTGTGAAAATGTTCCTGTTGATGCATTTTACGTGTTCATAGTACAGAAAAAAATCCTCACTGGGTTTCAGTAAAATGGATTTGGCTATAGAAAGTGTCGATAGGGGGTAATGATTGAATCTGAAAACTTGTAATTCTGTGGCAGAATTACAGTCTTGCTGTGTGTTTGTATACTTATGTATATTCATAAAGATTTATTAAATGACACAGTGTTTTTAGAAAAATAATCAAACTTGATCTGTTTGACAGTTCTTCCATCCTTCTTTGGAGTGTAAGTTAACAACGGTGAATGTCAGTATCTGGTGAAAGTGGTGTTATGTCACTGAATTAAGTATTCAGTTCTGTTGTGTTTGCATTCTCCACTCCAACCTGGACATTTTTTGGTGAACTTTATTTCTTAATAGCAGGTGATGATTAAATTACTTCTACAGCATGTTGTTCAAGATCTCAAGCACGTAATAATAATACAGTTCCAATAAGGGTTTGTTAATCTGAGCTCTGTTTTACAAAATTGTATGAATGCTGCTTTCCTTTGCAATTGATCTTCAGAAAGAAATCTGTTTTGTATAATGAGATGCCAGACTCACAAAGATTTCCTTTCTTGTTTCATAGACGTTCCATCTTCAGAGCAGCCTGAACTGTTCCTAAAGAAACTTCAACAGTGCTGTGTCATTTTTGACTTCATGGACACGCTTTCAGACCTTAAAATGAAAGAATACAAGCGCTCCACTCTTAATGAACTGGTGGACTACATTACAATAAGCAGAGGCTGTTTGACAGAGCAGACTTACCCTGAAGTAGTTAGAATGGTGAGTTCCTTCTTTCTCATGGTCTCTTCAAATCCACTTGCAATTCCAGTTACACATTGTGGGCGTAATTGAACCCTGGAGTAGGTGGATTAAATGAGGCCTTTGGTTTGTATTTTCTACTAGACATCACTTGGGGAGAATTCTCCAAAGACAAAAAATATTAATTTTTATATATTCTTAATTAAAGTTAAGCAGATAATGGTTATTATAGTGTCACAAATGTATGAATGGGAACCTGGATTGTTTCCTGATGGAGAAAACCAGCAGCTGTAAAATCAGAGTCCCTCACTTTTTCCCCCCACCTACCCTCCCTCTCCCCACAGTATAAATAATGGAATCATTTTTGCAAGTTTCTTCTTTTTCTTTGAACTTCATCCAAGCTCTTGAGTGTGTGCTTTAGGTGGAGATAACTTAAAAGTATGCACAGATAATGATTTTTTTTTTTTTTTAAATCATAAATGCGTAAAATGTATTGGATCAGTGTGAAAATTTCCAGGTTGAATTATGTGGATTCATAGCAGCTGCCATTAGCCTGAGCCAGATTACTCAACAATAAAGCCATACCTTGTATCTACAAATTTTCAGATAATAGTGTTCTCAGTGTAAAAAATGGAAACAGTACCAGATGCTAGCTATATGGTGAAGAAGGTTCATTGTGATTGGCAAAATCAATCACTGCTTAAAAATTTAGTTCTGTACTACCATATGGAACGCTTATAATCTGATAGCTGAATGAGAAGGCAGTTAGTTAAACACAGCTTTGGTGAGGTTGGTTTCCTAATGGTACTGTGTGATTCTTCACGGTGAGGCACTGGCACAGGTTGCCCAGAGAAGCTGTGGATGCCCCATCCCTGGCCGCCTTCAGGGCCAGGCTGGATGAGGCTTTGAGCAACCTGCTCTAGTGGAAGGTGTCCCTGCCCATGGCAGGGGGGTTGGAACTGGATGATCTTTAAGGTCCCTTCCAATCCAAGCCATTCCATGTTTCTGTGTTTATGGAATCTGCTGGCTATGTGCTGTAAGAAGAAAAACATGAATAGACTTCACATTTTATTATATATGCTCCATATTTCTTTTCTGACACAGATACATGCTGTGTTGATTGTCTGTAATATTTAAAAATAGCTGTAAATTGTGACAGAATTGTCAAACAGTTAATAGTGAAGACAAAAAACCAAAACAGAATTAAGGTCGTATGGAAAAATCTTAATATGGTTTCTTTGTGTGTATGCATCGTCAGAAAGCCTGTAATTATGTGATCAAATTCTTCCCCTTCTCCCTCACTTTCCCTTTCTCCCTCCTGTACTGGACCAATCTTCTGAATGAACTGCTTTTCAGTCTGTTATGTTATTTGTTCAGCATGTGGTCTAATGAACCATTCAAATAGCGCTCTGAATGCAGAATTACTAGTTCTTGCTGAATTCTTATGCTGGTGCTGCACTGTAGTATCTAAATAGTTTGCAAATGTTAGTTTAATCTTACTTACACCTTCCAGTACCTGAAGAGGGTCTACAAGGAAGCTGGGGGAGACTTTTTACAAGGGCCTGTAGTGACAGGACTTGGGGTAATGGGTTTAAATTGAAAGTGGGAAGGTTTAGATTAGATAACAGGAAGAAGTTCTTCCCAGAGAGGGGGGGGAGGCACTGGGACAGGTTGCCCAGAGAAGCTGTGGATGCCCCCTCCCTGGAAGTGTTCAAGGCTTTGAGCAACCTGGTCTAGTGGAAGGTGTCCCTGCCCATGGCAGGGGGGTTGGAACTCGATGATCTTTAAGGTCCCTTCCAACCCAAACCATTCCATGATTCTATGATTCTTGTGATGAACAAATTGTATCATACCCTTTGTATATAGACAGGACACTGTTGCACAGGTAATTTCAGTAAAATCAGGTACTTTTTCTGTGTGTAGAAGAAAACTCCAAACTCGCCTCCTGGGAGAATTTGGTGGTTTTGGTGTTTCTTTATTGAGGTTGTATTGTCACATCAAATTTGGGTATGGTTATTTACTACAGCACCATTTGTAGAACAAAGACTCTGCAAGTTAGTGTTGTCTCAGGTTGGGCCCCAAGAAACAAGAAGAATTTGATCTGTAACTGCTCATAAAGTTCAGTTGGAATCATAAATCATAACCAGTGAAGCAGTCTGAACTTAAACTGGAGAAGAGATGCAAAACCCCCTTGCTAGCATGTCCTCCTGTCCCTGCAGTCACTTACGTTGATTCACAAAGCAGTTTTATCTTAGGCAAATGATGCATTGCCTAAATAGTTCGAAAAGCATGGTTTAAATAATTTTCTTTAATATAGTCTGTAAGTAGAGTACAGAGGAGTCATTGGAATTAAAGATACAGCGTGAATTTTCCAGTGGATTTTACAGGTATTTACTAATGGAACTTCAGGAATTCCTGCCTCATTTTAGCTCATTTTTGATAGAAAACTGTTGTATCGTCTTTTCTCCGGTATTCCCCTGATCCTTTCACTGCATCATGCCCTTCCTTATCTTATTTTCTTCTGCCTTTCATTTGGGCTCCAGAGCTGAACTCAAGCTGCATTTCCTCTTCAGTGCCAATGTCCATAAGCTGGGGAGCACTGAGAATGGTCTCAAGTCCTGCGCCTGGCTACTCAGTGGACCCTGACTGCCCCAACCTGGATTGTTTACACATAAAAAGATGCCCAAGTAATTAGGGAAGTTTTTTCCTAAAGAATTTCCAGGGAAAGTTGTAATATTTAAGTTTTGTAAGAGACTCCAGGCTGCAACAGACACCTGTGCTTTGCTGAAGGTGTAAGCTGTTGGAAAGAAAGTCTCAAAATGGGAAAATCGGCGTACGCTAATTGTGCCTATGGCAACCGACGGCGTTCTTGTCTATGTGCTCTTGGAACAACACTTTAATGGTTGTATTCCGTGTGAGCAGGGTGTTGTGCTCTGCTATTGAATTCGTGTGAGTGAATCCATGGCAAATGCATGAGTGATTTCTGTCAATCATCCCAACGAATGCTAATGCAGTGTTTTTGCTAAGCCACATCATCAGGGCTTTTGTGTGTCGCAGGGGCTTTGTATTTTATAGATAAGCTATCTGGGAAGTGCTATTTTTCCTCCCGGTCTTTGCCTCTAAAAGCAAGACCTCTCCATCACTTCAAGTGCAGTTATACAGGCTCTAGAGGGAAAGGTAAGACTCCTAATATTGTATAAAATAAGTTTTCAGCACATACTGCCTGGTGAATAGATGGCATTAGTCACTTTGTGCTGAAGCATCGTGTTTGGTGTAACTTGTTCTTTGCAATAAGTGCATGTTCTTTTTTCATGCATAACTGTGCTCATAATTGTATACTGAGACAGACTTAACTGTACAGAGTTGGCTTCGTGATTGCCACTGCCACCTTTAGCTACTCTCGAGGATTTTCAACCAGGTCTCCAACTGTTCACAAAGGAGCAGTCAAGTTGACAGTCTCTGACCTGTCATGATAGTGAAGAAAAGAGCAGTATCCATGTCCTAACCAAATTAACCTCCCCATTGACTGCTTGCCACAACTGTCACGGGAACGCTTTGATTGCAAGAGCACCATCTCAAAACTGATCAAAAAGGAGCATGTGTTCTTTGTCCCTTTGGAAGGTCTTCTCCCTGTTATGTTTAGTGTTTATGAATCCAGGAATTAACACTTCCTGCTTGTCCCTTTGGTCTGTCATGATTTGGAGGTGAAGGGAGGTATTGTAAACAGGGGAGAAAGAAGCTGTTTTGTGAGTTTTGGCATCGTTTAAGAGCAGAAAGAGAAGCACACCAGTCTGAAGCTGATAGTTTAAAAGTTAGTAATATTTATAAAAAAGGATTAATGGCTGAGAAGTGCTTTCTTATCTTAATTACCTAAAACATCCAAAGAAGTGATACCTGTGGAAGATCTTTTATTTGGTTTCAAGTTTTACAGCATACATGTATATTAGCATTCTCTGTTCCTGACCCAGACAGCGTTTAGCTTTATAGATACGGGGGTAGAAACAGGTTGCCTGTGAAATTCTTCAGAAACTCTGATATTTTTAATTATATCTAAAATGTGGTGGTGTTAATGTAAGGGTTTGAAAAAGTCATTTGTGGTAGACAGCGTAACAGCTCCTGGATGTTTTTACTGCCAGTCATCCTAAATTCATGCCATTAAAATCTTAATCCCAAATCATAATATCACACAGTTTCATCTTGTTCTCTTGAGCATATAATATGGTGTTATATATAGCTAAATGAAAAATCACTTGGCTATTTGTCAGCCTGTGTCCATGTCCACTTCTTTAAACCACTCTCTTTAGCTTGCTACCTACGGAAATGTTTGGAATATTACTGGTTATTTAAAAATAAGATAGAATTGAATTTACTAGTGGCCACCAAAGCAAGCTTGCAGTGACCTCATCACTGCCATCAATAGCAGTTGATGGGAAGAGCAGTTGGGATTTGTGTTAACGGCCATGAGCTGGACAGATTTATTCAGGAGGGTAATGCTCAGCGCTCTTCCCCTGCAGTTTGATGTGTTGTTCAGAAGGGCACATGATATTCTTTAGAATTAGGCTAGTCTTAGGAAAAAAGGCCCTTGCCAATTAAACCACACTCTGCTAAGAAGGAAATGCCAGTAATACGACTTTATGTGCCAATAATTGACACTTAATCTAAAATTTGTTCCTGTCTGAGGAAAATGTGAAAGTTTAAACTAATGATGCTGATTTTGCTGGTAGATGAAGCAGTGGTAGTTGAATGAAATACATGCTTTTTTATTATCTGTGGTATCCTAAAGGTTGTATGTAGTAGAGCTTTGTGTGTTTTCTGGGTATTAAGTAATAGATTGAGGAAACTGATTTCTTTTGATTTTAAAAAATTAGATGGGAAAATTGACAAGCTGTTAAACTGAGAAATCTAACTGAAACTCTTCCTTGGTGAGCAACAGTTCAGCTCTCCTACTTGCTCCTTCAAAAACTGTAAACCCAACCCCTGACGTTTACAGAGGTGTTTGTGCAACATCTGTGGATGGTTGCCAGCCCGTGAGATCTGGCTGATGAAACTTTTTTTGAGATAGACCTTTCAGAATGAAGTAGTATTGCTTAGTTTTCCTCTCTTTTTTGGTGTAGAACTGCCCTTGGCTTCCTACTGTTGTTTTTGTCTGCCTGTAATGATGAATCTAGTAAAATAAGACTGTAATTTCTATAGCCAAAGCGAAACATCATATTAGATGTCTTGTGGCTTATAAGCTGTGTTGAGCAACACAGTGAAAGAAACTTGGTCAAATGAATACCCAAATAAATACAAAAAATTGCATTCTAAAGGTCGGATTCTAATTTTTTTTCTTTTTTTTTCTTCTTCTTTCTATTTACATAAACCTAGATGATGTGGGTTTGTCTCAACAGATGTGAGGTCAGAGACTGGTCAGGAATAAGTTTGTGACAGACCTGTTAAACATAAAGAATATGTTCTTAAGCCATGAGGTTTTTTTTTTTAGCATGTTAAGGAACCTATTTTTAGGAAATGTTCTAGCTACTAGACTTCATAGGCATTATGAATTTCTTTATTTTCTATAGCTTTAGCTTATGACTAAGTATGACACCCTGCTTGCTAAATGTTCATCCTGTTTAGGGTTTTCTATGTTAAAATGTTCTTGGATAGAAATTTTTATGCAAGTCTGCCTATATTCAGTATCACCTTTTTTGATTTAGCAAAAACCCTGTGCATATATTCCTGTTGGCTCTTCTATTAGATTTAAAAATAAAATAATGAATGTCATTGAGTTTAAGGTAAATGCATGAAATCATATACAAGAATTGACAAATAACATCTCTTTTCTAATATGAATTTTATATAACTTCAGGAATTCTGTAAAATACTAGGAATTAATTTTAAACTCAGCTTGAATCAGCAGAAGTTGAACAGATTCTTTGAAAACATCTGAAATGCTGAAAGAAAGAGGCAATGTTCTTTGACCCCCAAAATGGACTTTGATAAAAAATGCTCATGTAGGTGCAGCCACGATGGAGCAAGCATGCTATCGTAGTTTTAAAAAAATGGTATTTGAAATCCTGTTCTTGTTTCTTTAACATGAGGGTTATCAGTTCTGTAGATGCTAGAAAAGAAACTGACTTCTTCAGTTTATTTTATGAATTATTTCCAAATTCCTCTGTTAGATGCTTTTTATTATTCGCATTCTTTATAGACCTAGTTTGTAGAAAACCCCACAATGCTTGTTAAAAGAAGCAGCCCTGATGTTCTGTGTTCCTCTCAAAAAGTCAGTTGGAGGCAGCTCCTCTTGCAGTAGTTGTCCCTAATAATTTTTCCCGACAGTATGTAATTACGTTTACCCGTATCCATTATTCCTCATGTTTGTTACATAGGCCTTTCATTCGTCAGGCTTTATCTGCATAACAGTGCAGTGACTGGGTCTAAAGCAAAGAAATAAACTGGAAAACCATTTTTGTTCCAAGAAGTACTTGTGTCAACTGCAGTTGGTGGTTTTTTTTTTTTTTCCTCTAAAGGAGTGTGCACCCTCACCCCCCATTTTGTCTGTCACATCTTCTTAAAGACTTTTCAGCATTCTCTCTGTAGATAAGCCCAATGAATTTTCGGGGAGGTTGTTTTCTTGGGTTTTGAATTTTTTGTTTTGTTCTTCAGCTTGGAGTCCGAGACACTTAAGAGTTTTGTAACGCTGTCCAGAGTTCAAGTCCATGTATTGGCAGGCTTTCACTTGATCTGATGCCTGCTCTAGTGATGAGGGGCTCTTTCTGCTCGCTCTGTGCTTTAACTTGTCCAAGATACTTGAGTCACTGCCATGATTTTTTAGATCGTATTGTATAGAATTAGCTGCCCAGGGGTGGGTCTGTGCTAGCACTTCTCAGATTGTGAGTGTACTCTTGAAGTGGATCTCCTGTTTGTTCTCACTGCACTTTGATGCTTATGATAGAGAAGTCTTAGGGTTTGCAAATTCAGTTCCTTTTGGGCAAAATGTCTACTCCAGGAGTGTTACCTAATCCTTTCCAACTTGCTAATGGACTTCAATGCAAGAGGTCATTAGAAAGGAACTTCTTCCTGCAAACTTACATAGTGTGTACATTGCACCTGAGCCCCAACTCTATCGTTCTCTTTGGTTCCACGAACTTGCTCCTGTTGCCCTTCCCTGCCAACAGAGGCATAGCCTAACGATCCCGATTTTGCTGCTTGCTCCTCTGTATGGGTGGAAGCTGCTACCACTGCTGACGTGGGTGATGGTAAGCTAAGAAGTTTGGGAGCTCTGTTCTAGAACGAAATTCTTTAAGGTTATCGATTGAATTTTTACAAGACGTAAAGGTCAAAAAAAGATGAGAAGGACTGTTTTCCCTTGCCCCGCGATCTGGATTGTAGACTGTGTTCTCAGTCCAGCGTAGTTTGTTTCAGTGCAGCCAACTCAAAAGTAATGCTGCTGGGCAAAAATAAGGCATATAATATTAATCCCTGAAAGACTTAATTTGGGCAAGCAGTGGTGCAGAAAAGGACCTGAGCATTGTGGATTACTATCATGAGTATCTTAATATGAGTTTCTGGTACACTGCACTGAGAAGTGAATGTTGATAAAATTAAAGGGCAGCATGCAGAAGGAAAGAGGGAGATGGTCTGGATTTTTGTGTGCACCCCCATGCACTTGTGCACTGGTAGGAGCTCAAAGGAAGGAAGCCAAAGTAGTCACAGGATTAAAAATAAAGAAACCAACAACTGCCTGGGTTCCAAAGCTCTATCTATCCATTTAGTTGGGAGGTGTCATGTCTATATGAAAATACATATATATATAGATATATACTGCATATGCAAATATATGTACAGATGTAGAAGAGATCTGGTGGTTTAATGAGAACCTACAAGGAATCAGGCAGATTCAACTTGGAATTCAGAAGCAGTGGTTAAATTAGTAGTAAAACTTTAAGAGAAGAGACCTGGTGGAATCACAGCCTTTTAAGATAAAATTAGATATTACTTTTTGTGAGAGGTACTTCAGTGAAACTTCTGGGAACAATTCGGTGGGTTATGTAGAGACATTATAGCTGAGTGACTGCAGTAGTCGCTTCAGGCTCTAAAATACGTTAATCCATAAACAATATTAAAACCCCCACGTACGCAAGATGTACTTCAGAAGGGCAAGTTTAGTGTCTGTTCCAGGGGCCATCGTTGTCTCCCTATTAGCATGCCATCACGTTCCGACCTAACTACATCTTGTTGTTATAATGTGCACAGTAGTTCATGTGTGTGCAGAGGTACTTGGTTTCAGTTTCGTATGTACCTGGGGTTTATTTGGATGGTTCCACATAGAAGGACAGGTGTTCCCTGTGGACTGATTTGGAATTCACTTATCCTGTATTTATATAGCTAATATATTAAGCTTCCCTGTATGTATGTTTGTTTTCACTTCAGGCTCCATTCAGGAAAACTATGACTGATAAGCATCTTTGTTTCAAATAGCACAGAGTAGGAACGCAGAACTGAAGTTGGATATGTGAGGTGTTTCTGTTACAGCATCATCATTTCTATAGCGCTCCAGTGAGGGACAAAGAGGACCTTTCCAAACATTTATTCCTGACTTCATACTTAAGCCTCTTAGTATTTCTTTTCTAAATCTAACTGTGGTGATAAAATCAAAGTTTTCTTAAAGCTGGTTACTTTTAACTGTCTATCAGTCGTTCTGTAGTTCTGCATTGCCAGGTACCAGTCATGAGATCTGTTCAGAACTTGCAGCTCATTCTTTGGGGAAGTATCAGAGTAACCTTCCCCATCTTCTTGTTTGTTTTGAATGAATTGACACTGACTTGTAATGGCCTGGAAAAGTTTTGTCTTGCATCTGGTCCTAGTTGTGCTCAACGAACACATTGACATGGAGCTCAGAGGTTTCTGTGTATCTCAGATTTAAAAATCTATCATTTCGGCATTTCCAACTTGATCTTGGAAGTTTTAGATTGATTGCCATTGGGTGGATTTTACTGATTTGTTAAAACGGTTTCTGGCACTTGCGTGTTGACATTTTGCATAGCAGAGGAGCAGCGACGTACTTTCCTACACCCAGTTTGGTGAGTGCTTCTCCAGGGTGCAGTCATGGAGGACAGCATGCAGACGTCTTTGAGGAGATCTGTCATGATACAACTTTCTAGAATATTAGAGTTCTGGTTTGCTTTACAAAAATATCATCTGTGCTTGGAGGTGTTCCTAATCGGTGGAAGTCGGAAGTGAGTATTGATCATGAGTCGTTTGTGCTGGCTGTGGGAGAGGGACATTCAGGGGCTGTACATGCAGACTGGCAGGGATGTCCTTCGGCTTGATGATCCAACAGAGGTCAGAGGAGAAATGTGCTGAATGACAAGAAATGATTCCGCTATCCAGCTGAAGGAATTTTGGCATGCTGCTTGAGCCCAGGGAGAAATACTAAATAGCTACCTTATGCCTATCTGAGAAAAAATTATTCTTTCCAGATTTGACGTAGCCTTTTCGCATCTTTGTGTGGCCCTGTCGCAGTCTCTAATGTACAGCTGGGCAGTTCATGCATGGAAGAACTTGTTGCCTTCGGTTCTCCCTTAGAGGCTTATAAACATTAGCCACCCAGAGGCTACTGATTTAGATAAGCGTGCTATAAATTGACACTGCATGTAAACGAGCTATCATGCTGTGTTGTGGTGATTAATGTAGCTGCAATGGCACACATTATCTTTTCAAATTACGATAACGGGGGAAAATCACTTTAAAGATAACCTGTTCTGTCTGTTGTTCCCAGGAGAATATCTGCATTTTGGCTCCATGTAGCTTATCTTTACTCCTGATTCAAAAAAAGAAATTTAAGAAAGCAAACTGTACTAGGACCGTATTCTAACATGCATTGCATTTATTCCTGCATGTTCATGTTCTTATGCAAAAGGCCTGCTTTTGAGTTGCCTTGAGACTGGCCGCCTTTGTATAGGCACTCGCCAGAAATCATACTGGTTCTGTTACAAGCTCAAGATTCAGGTGTCAGTGCTGGCACTTAACTAATTGTGGCTGAACTCTTCATACCTCTGTCATGCTGTTAAGGCCCTGGCACTAACTGCTTCAGGCTTGGTTTGACTTAATTTAAATCTTCCAGGAATTTGTCTTAGTTTAGCATTTCATTCTGAAAGTATGTCCTTTTCCTTGCAGGTTTTGCTTGTGCTATAATTCAATATTTGTTCCAATTTCTAAACACAACCACTGATGAATACTTAAGTTTTCTCTGATCTGTTGGTACAAAATTCATTAATTTATGTATGGTTAAATTTGCAGAAGAAAGTTATTTTTTGTTTCAAATGAAGTTTAAAGCAGGGGGGGGAAAAAAAAAAAAGCTGTGGAATGCCTTTGGTTTTGCTAGTTCCCTGTTTTGGTCCAAATCTGGAGAAAGCTGGGATTTTTGAATGTGAAGCATTAACCAAAAATGCTTTAAGTATTGCAGAATCCCAGATGTTCAGATCCAAGACACCAATAGGTACATTTCCCCCTTTTATACTTAGGAATCCTTTTGGCTGCCTACCCTCTTTTGCCCTGTGCTCTAACACAACAATTCTTTCCTTGCTAATTCTTAGCATTTTCCTCCTCTCCCTGCTTTTTCATATCAGGGATAGTAGAAGGTGGAGCTCAGAAATCCTTGAGGAAAGACAAACTATAATGTGTGTGTTCCTGGAATAGTTATTTGACTTCTCCCCATGAGACTAGAAAAGTCTTTTCATGGAGAGGCCCTCGAGAGAAGTGAATGAGTCAGGGGAAGAGGATGGAGAAGGAAGAGAAAAGCGTATCCCCTAATAAATGCTGGTAATCGCTTGGCAGGTGTGCATGCAGGGTACATCCAGTGTTTATCAGCATGGGCTATAATAAGTGCTCTGTCTGTTAAGGTTGGAGAGACTCAGAAACAGATTTGCATATACAGTGAAGGCTCCTGTACGGCTGTTTCGCTCTAAGTGTAGTGAGATACACCCTCTTGTGGCAAGACGGGAAATGTCCAAGCAGAAATCGGCGATCTCTTGTTTCTGTGCTCACTGGTTTGCCTTACTTCTTCTTTTGTCTTTCCCTTGTGCTCAGTGAATATTCCTCGCTGGTATGCACCACATCTGCTTTCCCGCAGTCTTCTGTTGTTTCATCTTTCTCTTTATGCAGTATCTGAATCTGTTCTGTTTGTCTTGCCAGTTCTAAAACTTCACCCTGTTTCAACTGTGTTTTGTCAGTATTTGGATCATATTTGAAGTCTTGGCTTTAAAATGCCTTTTCTTACTAAGTTGCCAACATATCAAACAGACTAAAACATTTACAGGTGTAAAAGCCTAGAAAAATAAATAAGGGTGTTGAAGAACCTACTAGATTTGTTTCTTAAGTAGTTTAGTTTGTCTGAACGACTCTGAAGGGGTCATGTGTAGATGGGATTAGGAGACAGCATGCTGCTTTGCCCAGCTGTTTGATTAACTAGCTTTAGAGATGGGTCAAATGCAGTAGCAGAGTGCAGAGAAGGCACAACATCACCCTCAAAGTGCAGAAAAGGCCCTACAGCATGTTCACAGTTTATCAGATTTGCTGCATAATAAGCTGTGAGCTCCATTCAGCACTGTAATTAACCCAGGAAACCACTCCAGTTCAGTCTTTGCTGATAGCATGAACCTCACAAAGGCAAGCAGTCTCAGCAAAATACCTCTAAATAAGATTCAGTAAAGTGAACCAACCATGAAATAAAATATAGGCTAAGTAACGAGCAAATACTATTTGAGGTTTGCATTTAGCACCAAGTTCTGCATTTGTCATGAGGTGTCCAGGCATATAATGTGTGAATAGCACTGGTGACTCTCAAGAACTGCTGACAGGCGAGACCGTGAGCAGGTATCATTAATGTTATCACTGTGTGAAGGAAAATGACCAAGTGTTGCATGAAAACACTTCTAAGTGAGTCTCGATGGCATTGACTGCAGATCCTAAATGGTCATGGCTCTGAGCCCATTGATGCCCAGCAGGATTGGGAATTGCATGTTGGTGGGCTCATCTGGAGGACAGAAATGTTGGCAGACTGGGTAATACTGGGGTATCATTGGAAAGAAAAACCAAAAAGGTCTGTAGAAAGGAATGCCAAGGGTGGTGGCAGGTTTGTAAAGTGACGGGTTCCTTAGACCTGTGCTGTTGCTCAGGATCTTGGGGCCTGTAGTGACAGGACGAGGGGTAATGGGTTTAAATTGAAAGTGGGCAGGTTTAAATTGGATATCAGGAAGAAGTTTTTCACGGAGAGGGTGGTGAGGCACTGGGACAGGTTGCCCAGAGAAGCTGTGGATGCCCCATCCCTGGAAGTGTTCAAGGCTGGATGTGGCTTTGAGCAACCTGGTCTAGTGGAAGGTGTCCCTGCCCATGGCAGGGGGGGTTGGAACTGGATGGTCTTTAAGGTCCCTTCCAACCCAAACCATCCTGTGATTCTATGATCTTTGACAGCAGGCAAAATAAATTCTGCTGGTGTGACACAGGATAGAGTAGGTAGAAACTTGAAATCTAGTACCTGTTTGAAAAACACATCTCACTATTCTCTCTTTCACTTTTCAGGTATCTTGCAATATCTTCAGAACTCTCCCACCTAGTGACAGCAATGAATTTGATCCAGAAGAAGATGAGCCCACCTTGGAGGCATCATGGCCACATTTACAGGTTTTTGATTATTTATCTCAGAAGTCATGCTTATACTTTAATAATTTGCTCAGCTTTCTTTTTAACCTGGTAATCAGAACTACTCTGAGACACTAACATTTATCAATATTGTTCAGTATAGTAACTACAAAGACAGGAGAGTACTTTGCAAAATGTTAAAGCTTTCTTTCAGAATTGTGTTGATGGGTGTCCCTCATATTCCTGTTTTCCTTCATTGATGTAAAAATTACTTTGCTTTCCAAACTGCTCTGATACATAAGTGTTTTTCAGCAGCTTCAGCCAGGGCATTATGGGGAGGATGCTGCTAGCAGTTTTGCTTTACTGAGGGTAGTTAATTTTCATACAGAAGTGAACAGGTGTTGGCAGCTGATCAGAAAAAGGAATGAGAATCTGTCCCTATTGAAGTCTTCCTTTCTCTCCCCCGGATGAGGTTTGGTTTCAGGTGTTTGTAGCAGGATGCAGGCTCACTGCTGTGTATCATCCCTTCCTCTGTACCTCAAGTGTCAATACGAGGTATTTTAAACAAAGAACATAAACTAATATTGGAGAAAGCATCTTTGATGACAACGTATTAATTTACTTTATAGAAAATACAGATGCAGATCCTGTCAGTGTTAGTCAGGGCAATGGCTTACACCACTAGTAAATTTAGAAGAAATTTGCCTGAATAACAGTTTGCACAGTCTGGCAGTTTCTGTGAGCAAAGGAGCAGGATTGATCTCAGCTTGAAATTAGGATTTAGGATTAGCAGGTTTTTTCACTCTTTCGTACTCTCAAATTTAGAATCCACTGAAATGTAGGTTTCATCCCTAAATATTCAAATTTCACAAAAATTAGAATCTTAAATGCTTCAAGAGACCTCTGAGCAGCTCTGCCTTCTTGCAAACAGCAGTGGCATACCTGTGTTATCTTATGTTTGTTGACACTAGTGATGTGGTTTTAAAAGTCATTATTTAGATGGAAATGATGGAATTTCTTTGCCAGTGGGTGATTTAAAGGTGTCAGGAAGAAATGCACCAAGTTTTTTTTCAGGAGTTAATGGTATTGATTCCCTGATGAATATTGGTTATGTAAGGTGTCGCTTTTTCCACATAATATTTCTAAACCTCTTTCCCCCTTTTTGATGTCCTGTTGTTTCCTTTGAGAAGCCTGAGGACACTGATATAAAGCAGCAGCAGTGTTGCAGCACGTTGATGTTTGCATGGAAAAGTTTAAAATTATTATAAACTAATTTTAACTTTCTTTCTCCTTTAAGTATCAATATTCATGTTCTCACTGAAGTCAGAAGGGAAAAAGTTTTCAATGGCTGCCCTTCTTGAAACGGGTCAGCAAAGAGAATTGCTGACTGGTGGCTCACCCAGTCGGTGACAGGTCAGAGGTGCTGTCTTACAAGGCCGCAGCAGTCCCTGTTTCACTGACCTCCTTTTTGCCTGGTTTTAATACTTTTCTTTTTTTGCACTAAATGAAAAGTCTCTTGCTGTCCCTCTGAGTAGTTTAGGCAGAGGTGGAATTGCATGAAAGTAAGCAGGCTTTCTCCAGCCCTGAGGCTACTCTTCACAGTGTTAGGAACTTCGGAATGAATTCCGGTTTGTATTCTTCTCTTGTGTTTCAAGTGCAGTAGGACGCTACTCTAAGCAGTTTCTAATTTAATTTATATATTTCCAGCTGTTCCACCAACCCTTTCAGAATTGTAATGTCTGTATTTGATGTGACTTCAGCAGTTCAGAGAGCAGTTTAAATGTGCTTTCCAATTACTCTAGGAAGCTTTACAAGATGATAACAGGCATTACAAGATGGCAGTGCCTGTTCTTGGTGATGAAATGTCTTTGACTGGAGTGAAATAAGCAAAACTAAGTTAAAAAGCCCATGTAATTAATTCTAAGTAGCAGTTTGATAAAGGAGAGAAATCTTTTTCATCTTTTTAACCATTTGCTCTGTGGAAAAATAAGTGTTTTATTTTCTAGCAGAAGAATTTAGGGAAATACTTAAAACTAGAAAAAGCAATCAAGTCATAAACTAAACCATGTTTGTTTGTTTGCTTTTTTTTTTCAGCTTGTATATGAGTTTTTCATACGATTTTTGGAAAGCCAAGAATTTCAGCCCAGCATTGCCAAAAAGTACATAGATCAGAAATTTGTATTGCAGGTAAGCTGATCTGTTTTCTTTAGGGCTTCGTTTTGCTCTTGAAAAAAAAATTTTAAAAAAAGATTTTGTTTAGAATTGGAAAGTGTAACTTTATTTGCAAAAGCAAAAGGGCATAGAGGCATATATAATGAAAGTTTTCAATCTGTGGAGGTAGGGGAAATGTGTGTGTGTGTTTATATGTCAGTCTCTGTTGCTACAGATAGATACAATAGTTGGTTTGACTCCAGTTTTGATACCTTAATCAAAATATTTGACTTATTGGTTAGGAGAGGGAGCTGAAAGAGTAACTTCTGAAAAATGAAGGGCTTACTATCAAGTAGTCTAAAAAGGCTGCTATCAAGAGGACTACTTAAACAACAGTTTTAATGTGTCTTAATACTGTTAAATGCTAACGGCTGGAAGAGGAGACTATTTCTCCCTTCTATCCCTGCTGGAGAGCTGGCAACAGGGGCAGAAGTTCATTAACAAACCGTCTCTCATTGCAGCACTGGGAACAGTGGTGCTGTGGTGGTCAGGGCGGAAGTAAATCACAGGCCGTATGAAGTTCAAGCTGTATTAAAAGCACAGAAGTAGTACCATCAGTAATAAACAACATTGGCAAGAATGAATAACTTCATTTCTATAGTTTTGCTTGCCATCGTTTATGGCTAAATAGAAGAGATGGCCTCTGTCAGCTGCTAGCCAGGTATCTTACATGTGTTTAATCTTCCTCGTACAAGCTGGGCTTCTGGTGTGCTTTGTACAGTAGCTGGTCTTGTCTACTGAGGAGTTTTCATCCAGGCCTCAACAGATGCCAGAACAGAGATTGCTGATCCTGGTATAAGCCATGAAACTCTGCAGATGAGACTTTTGTCTTCAGCTTTTGGGAAAACACCCTGTCTTGTGTTTTCTGTTCCCATTGTGGATTTTTGTATAACCACAAAGTCAGAAAGAACTTCATGTTTAATGCTGTCTATAGCTTGCTTTTGGAATCAGGGAAATTTTTAAAGATTCCTACTTACTTAGAAAAAGGAGTTTCCTTGCAGGCGGAGACTTGAGTAAAAGCCAGACTTGAAGTGGCAGGAGATACCCAGCATTTCTGAAGACCTTTCTCTCACCCGTTTGTCATGCAGCTTGTATTTTTCCCTCTAGTGCTCAGGCAATAAAAGTAGAGCTTTTACTGTCCTTGTATGTTACTCATATGAAGTTCATCTGAAAAATGTAGCTGAGAGCGCTATATCCTTAAATTCAAAGAAGGAACTTCAGTTTCCTTCTTAGTATCACAAGACCTTGTTTAGTCTACAAAAGTGATGTTACTTATGTTTTTATTTTATCCATCTTCTAAATACAAGTGTGTTTCTCATCTGGATCAAAACTCTGTGGTGGAGGAGGTTCCTTTTTATTCATCTAAATAATGATTTGTACGAGGATGTGCACGTTCTCATCATAGAATCATAGAATC
>NW_010225899.1:0-2264 GCF_000690775.1 Eurypyga helias
CCCTGGCTCCGGCTCTCCGGCTCTCCGTGGCCTGCCTCACCGCCGGCTCTTCGCAGGGCAGAAAGCTGCCGACATCCCCCAGCCCGCCTTCCAGGGGAGGGACAGCGGGGGGAACGGGTGTCCTGGATTTTAGCACTTTGGGGAGTTTATTGGTGTTGACAGTGTGTGAACTTGACATCCTCGGTAATAATGCGGTTTTAAAATCTGCATTATTCATGTGCGCTTTTTGAATGCAGGCCCACGGTGCAAGTTGGGGAGGGAAATTAATTAAATAAACGTCAGTATCCTTGAAGAGCATGTGAGCGTTCACATCGCAGGATAACAGCTCCGGCTGCTTTAACCACCAAGGGGAGAAAAGAGGAAGGTCTGCACTTGGGTTTGGGCCTCTCACTCACCCCTAACTCAATTCCTGATGAAAACTAAAAGATTACAGGAGAAAAATGAGGCCAGCTGCACAGATTGATAATATTTCATATTTTTGTTAATAACTGTACTTTTGTTCTCCTGCTCTTTATTTATGGCCCAAATCAATACGGACTGGGTGGGTGTGAATGAATTCATCACGGGGAACACCCTTTTGCTCCTAGGTGAGCGTGTAAAATTAAACCGTAGAGCAGATGGCTGAGGATGCACTGGCTGGATAAGCCAGACAACTGCACCGGCGGCTTGAAGTGTAATTACACCCATGAATATGATTTGCAAGAGTAACTTAAGAAAGTTGTGTTTCTTCTGAAGCGCCCAGCCAAGCCAAGGTGCGACGGGACAGGTAGTGCTGGGAGGGCTAAAAACAACATGGAAATTGGTTATTAAAGAGGAACCTGTAGGCATTTCTCGGGAGAAAGACTTGCCTTTAGCTCTGTAGCCGGAGGCTGTACCCCGCTGGGCGGGAGTGACGGGGACGCTTCTCTGAGTAGAGCACTCCTATGGTGTCACCCAAGCTGGAGAGAAAAAAGAGTAGGTGTTGCAAGAGTCCGTAGTTAAAAAGTACACAAAGGAATAAAGAACCTGCTTGTGGGGTCAGGTGAACACTTATTGTGGTTACTGCAGCTGTTTTCCTTGCGGGAGGAAGGTGTCCATCCCTGCATCCCTGGGGGAGAGCACCGAGCTCAGGGACTGGCACTTGGCTCCCTTGGTGCTTGGTGTTCACCTTACCCTCAGGTTACCGAGGGGCCGTCTTCAGTTTGGTGTCTGGGCAGGCCCCAAGAGCAGTGTGGCTGCGTTGGATGGCAGGAGCCTTTCTTCCAGGGCAGGGCTTGAAGAACTCTGCGCCGGCACGAGGGTCGGGAGCTGCTCCCGGTGGGTGCAGTGGGTGGCTGGGAAGGTCCGTGGTGCGATTCACGCGTTGAATAACTTGGAAAAAGGGGGAACTGGGGGTAACCGTGGTGATTTGCACAGGTCTACACAGCGTGTGCTCGCTCACAGAGTCGAGCGAACGTGCGGTCCTGGCAGCACTCCGGTGATTTGGGATTGCTTCACGTTGTGGGGGCACTCCAGTCGCGGTCCCTTGAAACTCGAGAGCCTCCGCGCTACCTGACGCATGGCTTGGTTTAACACCGAGCCCCCCGGCACCCTTCCCCGGGTTTCCGAGGTGAGGGTGTGCGGTTCCACGCACCCGAGCACAGTTCACGCGCGCGGGGAGAGGGAGGAATGCTGCGGGCACGGGAGCCGGCCGCCCCGATGCGCTTTCTCACTAGTGCTGGGAAGCAACAGCGTAAGGCTCAGCCCAGGAATGTCCCCACACCGCAAAAGGGGAGCTTAGAAATACCCCCAGAGATAAAGGAGGGCATTTATCCCCACGATTGTTTGGCAGAAAAAGCGATTTACATAGTCTGCTGATGGTCAATCGGAACGTGCGCACGGGGCCTGCTGGTTGTCTCGGCCGGAGCCGACGGTTTCACTGGTCGAGTTTTGTTTCAACTTAATGAAGTCAGTGCTTTGCCCGCGTCCAGGCGCTGGCGGGGAAGGTTTGTAAACTCCTTGCCTTTGTTGGGGTGACTGAAGTGTTTTTTTCCTTCCTTTTAACCGGCCATTTTTGTTTCTTCTTGAATTCGTTGCCATAGGCAAAGGGTGCGTTTACTGTAAAAAAAAAAAGAAGAAAGAACGGGAAAAAAAAGAAGGGGCTGTAAACCTGGTTTGCATCTTGAGTCCCGAAAAGACCATTTTCTATGCAGGGGATGAGGAGAGCCTTAGAAAAAGCAGGAGGCAGGGACGGAGAGCGAGGGGGTGGGGAGCCGGAGATTTATGGCCCTTTGGAGGCGAGCCGA
>NW_010225900.1:0-4258 GCF_000690775.1 Eurypyga helias
CAAACCATTCTGTGATTCATTCTATCATTCTATGCTCCAGAATATCAACATAAACGCAGCTCCCCGGGCCGGCTTTCCATGAGCATCTGCTAAATGCTGCTGCCACCTGGTGCTTCCTTTCTCTTCCTGCACCCAGCCGAGTGGGCGCAGCCCCGAGGACAAGCTCCTGGATGCTCCTCTGTGCTGCCCTGGACACCCTTGGGATGTCTGTGAAGCTCCCCCGGTGCTCCAGGCTGATGGAGAATTAGTGAAAGGGAATTCTCAGCCCTTGCAGAGGGAGTAGGTGGGTGCTAGGGAGGGGCTGCTAGGTACAGAGGTCCTCAGGACACAGTTAGGAGACAGTTTGGATGTATGAAAACGGGCGGAGTTTACGCTTCAGTTGAGTAGGAGTCTCACACAGCTGTGGCCTGGAATCCCAGGGTCAGTACCTGGGTTGTATCTCTCTCTAGTACAAAATTCACTTTTCGACCTCCAATGGGAAGTGAACTGTCTCAAGAGGAGTGTTTGGGTCTCCTGCTGTACTGAGATCCCCATCTGGAAATATAAAAGGAACTTAAATACAAGCCTGAAAGGTAGACAAGCTAGGTACCTACAGCTCCCGCTGTTCCAAGCAGGAAAGACAGGGGTCCCGCAGCTGGGATTGTGCTGAGGCGCTGGCACTCAGCACTGGCCTACTGCCTTAGACAGCCCCTTCTAGAAAAGATGCTTGTCCGAAGCTGATCTTGATGGCCACATGGGAGCAGAGAGCCCACTACCTGCAAATAAGGTGCATTCTTTCTTTCCCTTCTGCCAATGGATACGAGGGTCTATTGATCACCTTTCTCATCGTAAAAAGCTTTTACGTATCGGAGATCCCCTATAGTAATCTTTTTTCAAGATTAAGCAAGCCAATTTTTAAATTTTGATTTATCTTTTTTCTGGACTTTTGACTATTGTTGAGATGACTTTCAAATTTTGGGTTATTTGACTGAAGTGCCTGAAAGAGCTGCAGTAATACCTCAGCCGAGGCACGGGAGAGCTGTGAGGAACAACACAGTGAAATCGTCCCCTCCTATGTCTTACGGATGACACTCCCATTAATTCCTTTTACTGTAAGATCTGCTTTTCCTTTAGCCAGGCTGCCCCCATGTGCTGCCAGTTCAGATCTTGGCTCTGCAACCCCTCCTGCCATCCTGTTTTGTCAATCATTTTTGGCTTGGGGCCGCTTTTTCCGTTTCCCTTTCTCCGCCCCTCTTTCACTCTGCTTGTGAATAATGATGCATTTCCCACTTTTTCCCTCTTATTTTCTGGTTTCAGGTCATGCTCAAGATCAAAGAAGCCAAAAAGAGGCCACCTCCGCCCTCACCCAAGAGACGCCTGCGTCGGACAAGCACCCGCCGCTCCGGCTATGCCTTCTCCCATCAGCACGGCTTTGGAGCGCTCATTATGTCTGGGAGAAACATGCGGCCCAAATCACCTTTTGCCACAACGGGAACGTTTTCACCAAATAGTGACAAACATAAACACAAAGGACTGTAAAAAAAAACCAAAACCAAAACAAAACCCAAAGACAAAAAAACAACAAAGCAAACCAAAGAAAAGGGTTGTTAGGAGAGGAGGCTGTGCTCCTCACAAAGCACCAAGCCTGTGGCCACCCAGAGCTCTGCACTCTGGGCTACCAAATCAAGGACTTGGGCCTTTTCTTTCACCCACATACACCCTCTGACTCCAGCTCCTCTTCCAAAGATGTGTGCTGCTGCCGGGAAGGCGGGCAGGGTGAATTAGAGCAGTTGTATGGTATCCCAGAGGGCCTCCCTGGAACAAGAGAGAAGGTGTTGTGGGAGGCACCTCTCCTGCCTGAGATTGTTTATAACACTTTTTTTTTTCCCCTCCTTTTCACTACATACCTCAGAGCAAAGAGAAGTCCAGGCTGAGGAAAAGGCTGAATTGATGATGTTTTTCTCATGTGCCTTTGTTTCTATCATGGGTTTTTCTCATGTGCCTTTGTTTCTGTCATGAATCCACCCTGGGCTGTATTACTGGGGTGACAATATTGACCCCAGGTGTGCCTTAGGTCCAGCCATACAATCCCCAGACCCACAATCTTTCTAACATGTGTAATTTTGTAGCCTTTTGACCTTACGCAGAAACTTTGGAAGGCACGAGTTGGAAATAACCTCCTTCCAAACTAACGGTTAATCCAGTTTCCCAAGAGATGGCCAGTGCCCAAACACCACCCTCTTCCTGCATCTGCAGTGGGGAAGTGCTGCAAGAAACCCTTAGTTGGTCAAGGGACAAGGCCTTGACATTCATCAGCCTGCGCTGCTTTATCTGCATTGCAAATCTGCTCTTGTAAAAGATCATTGTCCTCAGAGCCCTCCTCGGGTTTTGTAGCTGGGCGCCAGCTATTTCATCGGCACTGAAAGGGCAAATGAAGCTCAGACTCCCATACGGATCAAACCATAGAATCTGGCCCTGAGAAGCCCCTGTTGTGGTTAGGGCTCATCTGAGCTGCCAGCACCGGGTGCCTTTCCCACCAGAACAGCCTGGACACACCTGACCTGGTGGCAACCACCCAAGCAGGGTCAGAGCCTGTCTCGTGGCTAGCATGGGGTGTCCTGCCCCGTACTCCACCGGTGCTGTCGCTCAGCCTAAGGGATGTATGGTCAAGTGTCGGAGTAACTTCGTGAGGGCTCAGGCGCCGCTGCAGAGTGTCTCTGCGCTGGCTAATATTTTATTTGGGAACAGTGCATCTGTCAATCACGGGTTGCAGGGAGCTGGAAATCCTATCGGTCTGACTGCCGGCAGAGGGACCTCGGATGCACAGACACAGCCAACGACATGGTGATCCTGAGGCACCAGGATTTGCTCACTGTTTGGTTACACCGTGATGGGTGAGGTTACTGGGGGGAAGGCCAGCGTGGCAGGGGGAGAGCCTGTCCTGCCAGCGCTGCTGAGCTGTCAAGGTGGAGTTTCTTTGTGCAGAGGACTAATGAATGTTGGCTGGGTTGTTTGGGGTTTTTTTTGGCTCCTTTACAAAAATTCAGACTTTTTCCTTGTTTTGAATTGGGGTTTGGTTTTTTTCTTTTCATGGTAATCATGATTGGGAGCTCTCTGCCTTGAGTCTCTGAGCTATGGTGGAGGCAATGTATGATGGCAACAGGCTGGCCATGCCGCCACTTCATCCCGTCTGCCTGTAACACCTCTCTGCCTGTGGTCCCAGTTTCCACAGCTACTGTGTAAGATTGTTTAAGCTCGGATAGGTGGTTTCATCTCCCTGGGTTTAACTCGGCACATAAGAAAATCACGTCTGTGGCACCTGTTGCGCTGGGAGGCTCCTTGCAAAAACCGTGGTATTAAATTTCAGCACAGCCAGTGCAAAACCGGGACTGGGACTGCATCCAGACTTCAGCAGCCAGGAGATGCTTGCTAGGGAAGGAGCAAATTCTAATCCTGTGATCTTCCCTGCAAGGAGATACCTGAATAAAGTGAGAGCCTGCACCCTGACCGAGGAGGCTGCTGTGATAGTGCTTGTCACGGCCTTCTGATTTATTCACTTTGCAGGGACAATCACGGCATTCTGATGAGGATGATGTTTTTCAGAGTCAGCCTCCCTGGGGCTGGAGGAAAAAGGAGGATTTATGCAGGTAAGCAGATGTCTCCAGCACACCCAGCCCGATCAGTGGGCCGGGGGTCCTACCCAAGCTGTCCCTAGCATGTCATAGGGCAGGACACAACGCAGAGCGACCGGGGCAGGCCTTTTGCTGGCAGGGCAAGGCAGCTGCGAGGCTGTGTCACTCTCCTCACATGGTTTACGTGCAAAGCACTCGCCTTCTGGCTGAAGGGGATTCACACATGCTGCATAGGACGTACGGGGATAATAGAGCTGTTGGTGAACTTGTACCAGAAACCGCTATTTCAGCGGTTTGCCGAGATCAGCATTTTAAACATATCAGCTGGCGGTGATGTCTGTCCTACATCGCTCCTGATTTTGTAATGTTTTTAAAAATAAAAAGATTGGGATGACTGATCCCTTGCCAGTCTGCTAATTAATTAAAGGAATTTCTAACCCGATGTGTGTGTTGGTCCCGGACCTCCAAAAGCGCGAGGATGTTCTGTGGGAGGACGGCTCTGAGACGATCGCGCTTGTCGTGCGGTATCCCCACCTGAGAAACAAACCACGTTCCCAAACTGTGGGTTCTGTTAGGGATGTTTTAAGAGGAAATTTAGAGGAAACGACAGACATCCTTAAAGAGAGGACGGCGGCTGCCGGTGGGGT
>NW_010225901.1:0-5726 GCF_000690775.1 Eurypyga helias
CTCTTGTGCTTCCGTTCCCCAAAGTCCTTCTGGATTTCATATTTGGCGAAGCTCTGTCCTCTCTGATGTAAAAGCCCTGTTGGTGATAACCTGCGGGGCAGCACCGCTAATAAATTCAGTGAGTGAAAGGCAGGAAGGCTGAGGGGGTGCGGTACAGCTCCATGAGGGGAAGCTGGCTGCTGTGGGCCAGATCCTGTGAGGCCGGGAGTGATTCCCATGGCCACCCTCGGCTCCCGTTCACCTGGGTGGAAGCAGTGGTGAGCTCCTGGGACCTGAGGTCTGTGGCTCTCCATGCCTTTGTCATCGGATCAGCTCTTCGGTGCCTCCCTGTCTGAGCAAAAAGTCTGTATGGCCCCAGAGAAGAACAAGGATTAGAGTTTTTTTAAAAGTCTTCTGTGAATTCAGCATTTTTCACATCTAAAGTTGAAAACGTTACTTTTCTTGGGGAATCCCTGTGCTTTGAAGCAGTGGAAAAACGCACCGTGGCACACGGAGAACTTCATGGTATTGAATTTGTGCCTGATGAATAACTTTTGTCACTATCATTTGTTTTCTGAAATATTGACTCTGACACTTTTCAGGCGTAATACAAGAAAACTGTCACCTGAGAGGCCGAATGTAATAATACTTGTAAGAGAGAGAGGAAAGCTCTACGCCTCTCACTTGATATTCCTCACCAACAACCAGCATTGCAGCATCATACAAAGTAGCAATTTTAGTTGAGTATTAATTTGCCCTAATAGGATTGCTAATGGTAATAGGATCCTGAAGTTTGCCAAATCAAGTAACTTAAATTATATCTGCTAAAAAGAAAAGTAGCGCAGTTTGTTAGCAAAGGATTTCTTCTTGTTTACCTTTGTTGAGATTTATGTGAGTTCTGGTCAAAAGTTGAAACTGCCAATTACAGCCTTCCACGGTTACTGCTGTACTGGTGTCGTGCAGTGGAATATAAATGAATTCAAACCTGTTTCTGTCGTATTCCATAGGTAACTGCCATGGGAAACAACACTCTTAGAATGGAGAGAGCTGAGGGCTTCCTAAATTAGCTCAGCTCTGAAGAGCTTTGGTCTGACCCACGGTAGTGGGTGGATGCAGAGTGTTTGAGCGTGATCCTATACGTCCATTAACACTGCGTTTGTGGGAATGTCACCAGTTGCGTAGTCAGGTCCAAATAAATCCAGGCCTGCTGCTGAGAGGGGAATATAGCCGTATTTTCTAAACTTCTGCCAGGAAGTCCGCTGTCAGCAGGTCTCCAGGCTCTTCTCCACTGCTCTACACCAGCATCTTTCCGTGGAGTTGCTGAATAGATGATTTGCAGAACGAATAACGTGCATTCTCCACACTTCAGCTAATACTATGAACAGTAACTAGATGGTGTTAGTCCAATATTTATTAGGTGCCATGTTCGTGGTAAGGTTGAATTTCTGTTCTGTGTGTGCAGAGCATAGCAGGGGGAGTTGGGGGAGGTGCGCTTTTCTCTTGGGAAGATAAATGTGGAATAAAGTTTGCCAGTCAGATCAGCACGGAGAAAGAAGACGTATTGTCGGCTTGGTGAGATGTAGTTTCATGCCTCGAGGCTGTGTAAGGATGCACTCGTGGTGACACTTTGATGGACTGACACGGAGAACATTTTGTACGCTGCCGAAGATACAGAAGTCTAAATAAGTTAATGCAAGGGATGTGTCTTTTAGCCTCTTTCACTCCTAACCGTAAGTTGTATTTTAAAAAAACCTCAAAACTTAATCTCAGTGTGCAGATATGGGTGCTTTATGGAACATGCGGCAAGTTCCAGTTTGATTACTGATTCAACAACCCTGCTCAGTTTGGGGTTATACACACCCAAACTCAGATCGCGAAAAACGATTTTCTTAGGTCAGTGGCTGGTTTTTAACTCTGAAATGCGTCTTTTCTCTTAAAGGTCAGCATAAAATCAAGTTCATCCCAGAAATGGTGGGACCTATCTTAGAAATGACGCTGATCCCTGAAACGGAACTTCGGAAAGCTACAATCCCAATCTTCTTTGATATGATGCAGTGTGAATTCCACTCTACTAGAAGCTTCCAGATGGTAAGCAACAAGCTGCAGATATTTCCAGTTTGTAAGAAAGATTTAACTCTTCTTTGTTATTTCTTTTTTTTCTGAAGAATAATATAATTATGGAATTTCTATAACCCTGAGTGGCTATAGAGTTTTCATGTGAGGATTTTAAATTCTTGTTGAAGGAAAAATTTGCATGAAGTAAATGAAACCTTTCTTTATGATAGAAAAGGAGAGCAAAGACAGATGTCTTAAATTTTCGCTGTGACTCAGGAAAGGAGTCTGCTTCGGAGGGAAATTGGACATAAAGGAAGCCTGATAATGTGGCAAAAGAAACTATAACTTCTAACAATTCATCGTCTCTAGTATCTTATAATTTTGATACTCTACCGTTTTATGGATTTTGAAGAGGGGAAAAAGCTATCCATTCAGAGTTTCTTCATGTTATGTAGGCACTGCAAAATCTAAAATACTAATGTAGCAATTTTGTTCTGTTTTATTTTAACGTGCGGAGGGAAGCCCTTGAATAAGCACACGCAATCTTACACTGATAGCATCAACTTTTGAGAGCCGAGTGGAGTGAAAGTTAGTTTCCTGGCATCAGTCATTTGACCTTCTTTCCCTTGAAACTTTGCTTTACGGATTGAGGATAAGGCTAGTTAGGCCAGGTAGGGTTATGGTATAAGCCAGTGTTGCTTCTTTACACTGTGAAATTTCTGTCAGTTTGGGATATGACCTTGTGAATTTTGCAATAAAGTTTGATATGTGTTGTTTGCTTTTTTCCCTTTATATTGGCAGTTTTCTTTCTTGGATGAAAAATCTTACCCTCTTCCATATTTACTATTATTCATAACTGGCTCTTAATAAATCTGGAGCCAGAATAAATGAGTATGTGTGTGGAGAGACTTAAGCAAGGGAAATGGCATTGGCTTTATTTCCTTGATTTGTTTTGTGCAGGGTGCTGTGTGGAGAGGTTGTGAACTGTATCTTGGATCCATCCAATTACTGCATAATCATTCTTTCTTATGTTTGACTCCAATGATACTGTAAAGATTGAAATGCTCACTGGGATGCCATTTAAAGAGTTTTCTGTCAGATGCTCTCTTTTGTTGCTTGTCATTTTTTATTTGTACAATTACATGGATCATGAAAAATCCGAGGGTAACTTTATAGCTAAATTTATGGCCCTATATTTTCTTGACAGACGGAAACCAGCTTTGTGTGGAATAGTTGGGTGATTTTAATAAATGAACGTCTTAAATATTTCACACAAATTCTTTTTGCCTTTTGAGAAGAAAAATGCCTCATGCTTAAGTCAGGGATGTCTTGGATTGTAGGTACTCAACATACATTTCTTATGTCAGTGTAGCTTCTTTCTTTATGGACGTAGCACTGATATGACAGGTGCAGAGACAGTAAACCTTTTTCCACAGCATTTGGAGTGAACAGTTATGTCTGACGGGGAATAATCAATCTGCCCATTTACAGTTTTGCAGATAATGTAGTTATATAGTTTGCTGAGTATCTCAGATTGATCTTTGGGGAATGAAGATCACAGCTTGTAAAAAGCAGAGAATTAGAGGAACATCTAGGTTGGATGAGACCTCTGGAAGTAATCTGGTCCTCATTGGGCCTTAGATTGGGTTATCCGGGGCCATCTAAAGCTCAGTATTGAGTATTTCTGGTCACAGAGGTTTCACAACTTCTCTGGGTAACCTATTCCAGTGCTTAAGACTTTTCTTTTTATATGCCAATAGAATTTCCCTGAATCAGCTGTGTGCCTGTTGCTGCTTGTGCTGTCACTGTGCACCCTTGTAAACAGAGTAACTCCATCTCCTCTTTAACCATCTTTCCGGTGTTGGAAGGCTTGAAACTGCTTTTCTCTAGGCAGAAGAAACCCAGTTCCTTCGGCCGTTCTTCGGGCCAGATTCTCCAACACTCTGCTCATCGCAGTGGCTCTCCATTAGACCATCTCAGTGTCTCTTGAGCTGGGGGGACCAAAGCTGAATGCAGTATTGTGGCCATGGCCCAACAAGTGGAAACATCCTGTTGATAGCTCTAACTGTACCCTTGCTGGTGCGACATCCTGCATTCAGGACTTTACGTTTCTCTTCCTTAAATATTTTTGTTTCTTGTTGGCTATCTTTCTGACTGTCAGAGTCATTAAACCACTACCCTTTGAGATCAGCAATTTAGCAGCTTTTTCCACCCACCTTGCAGTCTCTCTGTCAGTTTGTATCTTACCAACTTGTCAGCAATATGTTCTGAGAGCCACGTGGCAACCACAGGTCTCCATCCTTGGAGCAGGTAGTTTCATCACAGAAAGCAGGTTGGTTAGATGCGATTTACCCTTGGTAAATCCATGTTGGCTTTCCCCAGTCACCTTCTCAACCTTCGTGTACCTGCAAATAGCTTCCGTGAGAACTTGCTCCATGGTTTTCTCATGGAGCCTTCCTGGCTGTTAGCTTCCCAGCTCTTCTTTTTTGTTACTTTTGTGTTTAAGTGATAGAAATGGATAGAAAATAATTTAAATATTACCAGTACCTAGGCAAGCTTTCGTACGTAACGTTTCAATGTAACGTAGTGCGTTGTCGTCTATAGGCAACTACCAATTATCATTGCCCAGCACTGCTTTCAGAGAGAACTTAAAAATTGAATGGCTGGCTGCTGTTAAACTAATCTGCCAGAAATCCACTTATCTAACCCTATTAGTCACATCAACAAGAGTTTAGATTGGCTCCAATTCTCCAGCAGATGTACACACCTCATGATTTGTGGGGGAGGAATTTAATTTTTTTGCAGAACTTCTATGCTGTGATGGCTTGTGTTTATAAACAGCTTTCCCCGTGGTGGTTTTAATTTCAGTATGAATTGGTTTGCCTGTAAAACCAGTGACAGGCTGACTGGAGTGTTTTGTTCTTCCAGTATATATAGCCCTGAGGAAAAAAAAAAAAAAAAAGAACACACAAAAAACCAAACAGATTAATTCCTCTGTTTTTTACAGAACTGAATTAAAAAGCTGGAGTTGCAGCTTTTTTGTCCTCTCCCTCTCAAGGTGCTTTGAAGCCTATATAAAGCTTCAAAGTGTCCTGTACCTCAAAGTATGAATCTGATACTAAAGTCAGGGTGGGACTGAAGCTTCCCTATAGAAGAAGATGCCTCCTTCTCTGCTCTGCTTTTTTCCCCTTTGCTTCTTTTACTGGCAAACCCTCCAGATCAAAGGGAATATGTCAGAGCCACAGGAGCGATGAAAGAGAATCGGTTTGCTTGTTCAAGGCCTGGCCAGGTGAGCGTGATCGATCCCATGGTGACAGCAGAAGAGAAGGTTCATCGTGAAACAATCATTCAGCTCAAAGGTGGAATTTGGAGCATAAAAACCCCTGACCTCCTGCTTTTGCTGCCTGTTCCTCCCAGCTGTCACTTGCTCTGGCTCCATTTCCTATGAGCACGGCTGTTTGTTTGCCTACCCAAAACTTTAACTTACCCTTCTTGGACCTGGGTCATTGCTGGTGTGATGTTCTGCTTGGTTTGAGTTGAACCCATTCACCAGTGCAGGAACTGGTGCCAAACAGAGCGTGGAGGAGGCAGGCGGAGATGCTGGGCAGGTTCTCTCTGTCTCATGGCACTGCATCATAATATGATTTCTTTTAACTAATGCAGTGTGAATTAGAATCATAGAATGGTTTGGG
>NW_010225902.1:0-7284 GCF_000690775.1 Eurypyga helias
CCCAAGTCCTTCTCCTCAGAGCTGTATATATTTTCATATTTTATTTAAAATATTTCATATTTTTTTAATATTTTCATATATTTTGCAAAATTTCTAGGGTCCTGCTACTATTGTTAGGGGAGGCTAAAGTGATATTATGACACTTCAAAAATGCAGGATTTTTGGATATATGTAGTAATGAAACATTCATGAATTTATTTAGAAGATTGTGGGTTTTCTTAATTTTCATGAAACATCCTGATCTTTCCTGGCAAGACAATATGTGTTGCCATCACTACTGCCATCCCAGTGATCTGTCACAAATATGGAAAAGCTGTTTTCCTGAGTAAGCAAAAAAAAGTATTTTGGACTACTAGGAACCTTGCCCACATTGGCTTTTCTAGTAGGCATCTCTAATAACCATCCTTAAAAAATGCAGGAAAGAAGCAACTCAATTAACTTCAGGAGATCACTGCCTTGGGTTAGCTTCTAGAAGCTAAATGTTCACCATCATAAATTAAGATTCAAGAACAGTTAAAGATTAAAGATGAAATACAATTCTAATTAAGAACAAAAATGTTTTTTGTGGTTCCCCAACTTACAGATTTTTTTTTTAACATATCACCCTTAAATTACTCTAATGATAGAACTGTGCCCGAGTACACTCTGCCACTGTTTTGAGCACAACCAATAGATTATAAAGGGGTGGCTTGAAAACTGTTTTATCTTCCACTCAAACAGAATGAGTGTACAATAACGGTCTGCCAAGCAATTCATTATGAACTACACGCAAACAGGAGCAAGTAATGTAAGTTTTAGTCTGTGTGAGACACTTTAATTAACATAATAAACCTCTTTACCAAGCACCTGTATTACAGAGACAGAGTTGGATGTCTGAGAATCGTCATGCTCATAAAGGAGTAGCATTATGAATAATAGTCCAAGGGAACACATAGTACAAGTAATGTTTGCATAAATGGAAACAGCTAAAGCCAAAATTTCACAGAAACTTGATAAGTTTGATCATGTAATAAATGGCTCAAAATGGTTATCAAGGCTTATGGATTGGAAAAGAATATTTTCCATGAAAGAAAGAGCTTATCTTAACTTTCTTAAATCCTCTTGTACTCAAGTCAACAGGATGCTGGGTTGGTTTTGTTTGTTTGTCTATTTGTTTATTTGTTTTTAAGCAAAAATTATACTAAAGAAATATGTGTCTCCACCATTAACTACTCCACCTAATTAAATTCGTCTACATGACTAAATTTTGGCCAGCTGGCTGGATAAAATGGCATGATTAATGTATATACCATTCTGTGTTGTGAAAACAGGTTTCCAGAGATATAATAACCTGCCTGAGGATGTCAGAGTGAAAAATAAATTTAAAAGTCTGATTGCTGTTCCAGTACTATTCCCGCTGGATCATCCTTTTATACATAGTAATGCACAATTTTTAATAGAAAAATCTCCATAAAAGTTTACTTAACAAAAATAACATATTATTCAATAATAATTTTGTCCACTTACAGATAAAATAAACATATTTTTTGTTTATAAAAAAAAGGAGTCTTGTTTTTGAAGCACAAAAGGTGATTTAACTACTTTTTTAGCACTAGCTGGGTTATTGTTGGAGTTAGTAATTCAGTCTACAGACACAGACAACTCAGTCTTGTGTGAGCTGATTAATACTATTGTTTTAATAATCTAAGCTGTTGCAAACATCCTTCTATTACTGGAAGGAATATAAGTGAAAATATATTACGTGATTATATAGGACTGTAAAAATTGTTGTATTTTAGTGTTTTTTTAATTAAACAGCAAATGAGATAGAGATAGCAAATTATTTTTGTCTATCCTCATTAGTTGCAGAAAGACTGAGCAAAGTGAAGGTGATAATACAACATTAATTCCTGTCTTGGTAAGACATTTCACTATGTTTTATGACAGTCTATCAAATCCTTATCTACTCTGATGGAAGAGTACCTATAGCTATGACTAAAGAATTATACTAATATCATTAAGGAAATTCAGTAATGATGTGAATTTTACACTGTGGGCTGAGTGCATAAAAAGCAGAATGATAAACATGGCGCCTAAAGTAAGCAAAGCTGGTATAACAGGAATTTGAATGTAACGCAAGATTTAAGAATACACCTTAAAACTACTTGTGGGCTAGTTTTTATACTCTTTAATTTCTTCTTTTCATTAGTTTTCTTCCTATACTACTTTTTTGCTCCTGAAATCTCACTTATGTTATGTAAATGGAGTGACCTAAAGACCCTTACGAAACAAGTCAAATCCCACTTACAGTAATATTGCTAAGGAAATGGTCTCTTCAATGGTAAACTTGAAATCAGAGTGTAGTCCTTAAAACCAGTTACTATTTTGTTCCCATGTAAAATGTGAGGGATACTATTTATAACTTGCATTTAAATTAGGAATCATATACACACTCTAAGCTTCCTGGTGCATTGAAAAATGAAAGACAGAGCAGTCTGAATATTGTGAAAGGAGATAGCTTCTGCTGTAAACCCATTCCAGAGAAAAGCTGAATGTAAAATTAATTATATCAGAGCAAACACTTTATTTTATAAATCCTAAAAGTACATAACCACTTACTCCTTATCTTCTCACTGGGGAAAAAACAGTTAAATATATCCCTTCCTCGTTTAGAGGTATCTCCAGATAGTCTGCTAAATTGAAAGTTATTGCATTCCACTTATCTCGGTTGCTGAGTCAGCAGTTTATTGACTCTTCCAGCCACCTGCAATGCAAAGAATTTCATTCATATTGCTTCGTACACAGCAGTCAAATTTGGCTTAGTAAGTCTTGTTTTCATGTTAGGCAGTACTTTTTATTAAAAATGGATGGAAATCAAGCAGTTTCCTTCAGGAATTTCCATGTGATATGGATTAAATAGATATTTATACAGAAAAACAGACCGGATTAATGACAGCTGAAAAGTGAAAGACATTTGTTCTTCAAGTGTCTCAGTACAGGAGATTGCAGACAGTGCGCGCTCTGTATTACATACTCTCCTTGAAACTCAGGAGGAATTTCAGAGACTCCAGAAACACTCTGTAATGTTCCTATAGAGCTAATCTGAAGGATTTTTCTTCTCTGTGTTTCTCTGTGATTTGCTGTAGTTCAGGTGTGTCTATGGCAATGGAATAGAGGGCAGACTTTCGAAGTGCATTTATTGTTAGGTAGTACAAAATAGGACAGAGGACCAGATTCCAGAGTAAAAAGCTTTTCAGTGTCTTCTGCAAAACAGTGTGTACAAAGGAAGCATCAGGCCATTTCCCTTCCCCTTCTTGGTGTTACCAAAAAAAAAAAAAAGTTTAGGACACTTTAAGCTACAGTAACATTTTTTTTCGTATTTCCAAATAGTCCAGTCATACTCTTACTTTCATTATATTCACTCATTGCCTGAAAACTAATGAAGTATAAATGTATTCCTAGAAACAGAACATGGCACCAGGTCTTGGAACAGTCAGGCAGTAGTAGTTTAGAAAATCTGTTGGTTCATGATACAGCCCACAAAGGGAAGTGTCTGATCTAAAAGAATAGATACAACAAGTCATAGCTGGCTGTGTTTCCAAATGTACCGACCACTGTTTGTATACGGTCACCTCTGTAATTTTCTTTGGGTTCATCCTTTTGGTGTTGATTCAGTGTGTGTCCAGAGCTTCACTTCAAGGTAGGGATGGGTGATTTGATGAGTAGGTAGTACAGAAAATTGGAGGGGTTTTGGCCTATTATATTATTTTTTTTCATAATTTTTATTTTATTTTACTAAAAAATCTACAACTACTTCAGGAATACTTAAAGCATCTGTGAATTTCATGCAACTTCACCCATTTAACACAAGAAAGGTGGAAAAAAAAATCATCTTATGCTGTGCCCTTTCTATGCAACCAATATTCCTCTTTTCTGACACAGAATTTTCAGGATTCTATGTCCTTAAATGTTAATTTTTGTTTAAAAAAAAAAAAAGGGATGTGACAGACAAAGCAATACAGATTTTTTTCCTCTGAGGATAATTTTTTTAGGTTAATACAGCTTATGTTTTTTCAAGGTGTAGGGTTTTTTTGTTTGTTTGTTTTTCTTTTTTTCTTTTTTGGTTCTGTCAACACACTGAGAAATCCATCCACTGTTTTAACAGTTTGGGCTTTGTGTTCACCTGTCACCCTTGAAACTTGTTTTTTTCCTTTGTCTATATTAATGTAGTGATAAAAATTCAGCAGTGTAAAAATATTCACTGATTACAATTTGTGTGACCTCATAGTTTCAAAATTAAGTTGGCATTTTTGTACATCTATAATTAAGGGCAGTGTTCGTCCTGCAGATCTTTATTACCATAATATGAGAGAAGGCAAGAACACGGTTAGCCTCAGAATGTAGTCGGCACAAGCACAAATAGCAATTACAAAAATAAATCTTTTTGTTTGTAAACTAAAAACTAGAGGCTAAAATTATGAGAACATAAACCATTTTAAAGTAATTTTGCACACTGTCTTTTCTACATATCTTCACTTCTTCCTTATACCCAAAGGCAAAGAAGGAAAAGGGAATGAGTAAACAGCCTGAATCTGTTTTGTAAGAGATCATGTCAGTTGTTATTAACTGTTATATTATATTTCATTGGGATGGTTGAAGGCAAACAGAAGGTCAAAATATTTGTTTTTCTTATCTGGCTTTCTTATTTCTGAAAGCAGATTTAGTTAAAATATTTCAGCTGACTTCAGTAATTGGAAATATCTTTTCTTAGAATCACTCACCATTTCATGTAAGATTTTTAGAAAGTGGAAAGCTTTTGCGAGGAACATATGGATGCAATACCTTTGGGAGGGAACTACCTACATGGTGGTATAAAAATGTCATGCCTGTAAGAACTAACACAAAGAACATGAGCTCATTCTAACTTTACCCTGTAAGCATAGGAAGATGGTTATGAATTGAATCAATAAACATTAGAAGATTATCTCATTTACAGGTATTATTTTCCATTAGTAGACCTAAAAGAACATTGCTTTCTTTTTTTACAATGAAGTACAAGTTATTCAAGGTAAAGGGTAGGTAATGTCAGAGCCAGTAAATGAACCTGACTTGTCTGACAACCATCTCAAGGCTCCTTATACCAGGCAATGTATTGTTTAAGTTATTTTGCAATTTTACTTTTAGCTGTACCAACAAATGCAACTCGATCCCTGTAATTTTTCAGTTACAGTCATAGACTTCTGCATTTTTTCCCATGCTGAAGACCAGTCTGAGATTTATATATGTTACCACATATAATATTTGTGAAAACTGTTTTCAGTAGTTTTGGGAGTTCAATCTATTCATCCCTACACTAGCAAGTTCCTCACATAGATGGACTTTTTGCCCCACAGAATTTTTGTACCCAACAATGCTATCGCATTAAGTAAATGCTTGTTTTCTTCCATTCAGTGATGAATGGTGTTATAGGCTCTGGCAACAGACATGATTTCCTACAGCAGTAGTGGCACAAATGCGGAAGCTCAGCACTACATAGATTTGAAGAAACCTGCCCTTCCTCACTGTCAAATGAGAAGATGCATGAAAAAAGCTTCATGCTGTAGAATATTGAATAAAATATAAGCTTTCACAGTATGGTATGACAGACAAGCAGAAGACCCTGCTAAAACTGATGGCTCTGAAATTCCATCTTCCAAAATAACCTGGATTTGCTAACATACAGGTAAGACCCTTTCATCCCACATTGCTTCGAGGAAGGAGGGATCAGTGCTTTTCTCTTACCCATGTGTGGGAAGGTCTGTGTTTGAAAATGCTTTTTAGTGAAGTAGCTGACTGGGTGAATCTATTATTTGAAGTAATTTTTTAAGAACTCAGAACTTCTTTCTGGACATTTTTCTCAATTTTGATAAAAACAAAAATAAATCATAGCAATATTTTTGACAAGGTTTCTGTCAAATAAAATATGAAATATTACATCAAGAAAGCCATTTTCACTTTGAAGATTCTACACAGAGATCTCTGAGTCATCACTTTCCAAGTGCCCCTAACAGTTCAACTGCTAAAAGAAGCTTCAGAGGCAAATGCTTTCAGAAAATCAACAATTGCATGTAGTTCCCACATAGTAATATTTCAGATTGCAATTGTCAGAGATTTATAATATGAGGCAGTTCATTACTAAATAATGCATGAATCATGCTTACTACACAGAGATCAAATATTGAGAATTTAGTTAATCTTAAAAGATACTCAACAATGGAAAATCTGTGCCACACTTACACATATTGTAGAACTCCCCTTGGGATTCCAAACTTCTTTCTATAATTTTAAAAACAGAACTTTAAGATGTCATTAATTAATCTCCAGGGTTTAGGAACACAGGAAAAGAAAACTAATTTTTTGAGTCAATCTACATTTATGGAGTACTGCCAGTCATAACTATGTGTTAGATACTTTCACCCAGTACACATAGCTGTTGGAAGGCAGAGTGGGATATATAGGTCAATAAACTGCTTATAATTATGGCAGTTTTTCTTGGAATTATGCGTCTGTACAATTAGTGTATGAATGGCCCTTCAAATAGCTGGGAGCTGAATAGGTATTCCAGTGAATTAATCCGATAGCAAAGAAGCATAGCACACTATTAATGAAAAAATGGATAGCAGAGACTCTAGAAAGCACCACTTGATTTGTAAGATATTTCTGATAAGCCAGTAATGAGTCAAATCAAAGAAGCTAAACTTATATAAATAAACTCTAAAGGAGGTAAGTAAGAAGGCACACAAAGTACAGTGTCTGATAGTGAGGACTGTCTCTCTGACTAGGTAAGGCCTCTCAACAGAGCATGGTTTGGACTGGGAGGAATCTGGAGGCTTTATTCTGCAGGAAATTTTAAAATATTCAGACCTGTTTTCTTCCAACCTAGATGAAAAGACATGTGCTTTTAATGAAGACAATCTCCAAAAATGATGTTTTGGAAAAACAAAAGCCATTTGCAGGATAAAAAATAAAACAGTTTCACTGCAGTATTATGAAAGAATGTGTGAAAGAATGGCTAAAATATCTGGTATATTATAGTAGAAATACTATGAAAATGAACCATCCAAACCATATTAAATATTGCTAGGTGCATTTTATTAGTTATTTGACAATTCAGCAATTGACATTTTGGTATCTTATACCAATCAAAACAATATAAATAATAACATTGAAATATTTAATTTATACTCTTTTCACTTAATCCAACTGAACCATTCCATGATTTTGTGTTTCTTGAATTAGAGAGGTGTCGTGGTTTACCTCCGGCTA
>NW_010225903.1:0-10197 GCF_000690775.1 Eurypyga helias
AAACCATTCTGTGATTCTAAAACACAGGCAGACCTGTGCTTCAGAAAGCCATTGTATTAGGTCTTCTGGCATTGGATCTCACAGGAATCTAGGAAAAAAGGAATTGGGGGTGCAATGCTCTGATCTAGTTCTGGTGAGACTATGATTAAAAAAAAGACAAGATAAAAAAAAAAAAACCACTCCACTCCCCCCCCTCCCCCCCAAAAAAAAAAACCCAAACCCAAAAAGCCACAAAACACTTTGCTAGGAATATTCTGTTCTGGTAATTCCTTGAGTGAATTGACACAAATTATATGCTCATATAAAGGCAAAATAAATAGGTCTACAAAGTGGGGAGAATTTAAACTATTAAATAATGTGATGACTTGAAATCACTTGTGGCCACCTGTTTTACCCGTCACTATGGTCCACACTGAAATTGGAGGAAAGTATTTTGTTGACCATTACATATTATTTGCTCATAACTATGTTTTTCAGTTTTTTTGGTAGCCCAGCAAATATTGAGGACCCCTTAAAAAGTCTGTGGAAGATGCTGAGCAGCCAAGAAAAAACTGAAGGGGGGCAGAGGAAAAGCTGCTTAAGTTGTGTTATCTTAAGTTAGTATTTTCTGCACATCATCAGTGTCACACTTACCTTTGGATCTCTTAACAATTTAGAAAACTGCAGCAAAGCAATTTGTTGAAGGCTGCACAACAAAAGTAGTATTGATCATGGTTTGAATCCATTATACCTATCAGACAGTCCTTCTCCTTCTGGATATGTTTTTGAATTAGAAGTCTGCACTATTAATTTGGAGGTATTCGGGAGATTATTGGAAGTATTTACAGGGGGAATGGCTGGCATACACAAAGTAAGTGATTGTCAACTATTTTCCTTTCGCTATCCTACCTGCAGTGTTCACTTAATATGACACTAAATTCTGATCTTATGTAAAGCTTTTTCAGGGGTTTCTGAGGGGATGAAAATCATTCTTATCTATGCTACATATACTTACGCATCAGGAAGAGTTGCTGTGTATCCACCAAATCCCATAACCAGCAGCTAATCTCTCTTCATATTGAAATATCACACACAAGGTCCAAAAATCATCCCACTGGAATTTCTTTTTTCAATGTAGTTGGAGCCAATGCCTCTACTAGAACACTTTATAACCTAAGCATCAAAATGAGCACATCTTAAGGAAAGAATGGGAAGGAAACAGAGATGAATGGACAAGGTTGTAACCTCTTAGAGAAGAATCAAGGACAGAATGCAGCTTTCTGATTCCCAGACAAATTCTCAGTCTATCACTAAAGCAAATACTTTTCCTTCTGTGTTACTCTTTAATGCCTATTAATAATTTACTATTCTAATTTCATGTTAAGAAGCTAAAAATCTTAGTTTTTTATTTCTCTTTAGAAAAGCAAAGAAATATAAACTTGTATTAACTATGTGTTCCTACACTACTAAAAGTAAGCTCCAAAATTCTGACATGGTAGTCATTTAAAAATAAAAGTATTCAGGAATTCTTGTGTCCTGTGAACTTTAATAGAAGAATGGAGCCAAAACCACCAAGCAATTAACACATTGTTTCTTTTGGGCAAGAGAAGTAGCCATACGATACAGCGATAAAGCATATGATAATAATGAATGTTGGAGGAGATCCAGACTGGTTCACAGGGGATTGCTTCAGTTTTAAACACTAAATCTAACAGGATTCCACATAGTAATTGCATTATTCCACAAACTTTGTTCACGTCGAGAAACACAGAAGGATGCAAGTAGTTTTAATACATTTAATAGAAGTAATCACTTAATTAAATACAGTTTTTGCAAAATCCAGTCTTGAGAAAGTGGACCAAGGCAGTAATAATACTTCTATTGATTTCTTCATAAGGAGTTTAAAAGATAATTGCATAGCTCCATACATTTTGCTCAATCAAAATTGGATATTCTAAATATGAGGTGATGTATTCAAAAATTCATGTTAGTTGATAATCTAGTTTTATCTATATGCTGGATTATAAATTATGGGTTCACACCTACTTCCCTTACAAGTGGCAACATTTGCACTGACTGTAAGGAGAATGGGTTCAAGCAAATTGCTGGGCAGCAAATTTTCCCAATCTCCTTTCTTCTCCTAACAGGCATATGGTAGTCTCATGATGTTTGTCTGCGTCTTGGTTAACGCATATAAACTTGAGAGAGAAATTCCTCCCTGCAAAAATACATTGTATTCTGCAATTGAGCTGTGACTAACATCGTCTAGCTGCGTTTATGAACGGAATATTTGGTCTTAATATGACAGGACTCTTCCCTCTCTGTACCCGTGCTTCCTTTCAGATTAGGCAGGAGAAATTTGATGGCCTAATGGGGTATCCTATTCTTGAAGATCCAGAGTTCCCATACTTTCATTAACGTGGCATTGACACAACATGCCTCTTGTTCTGCCAGTCCTTTATACGGTTATTTGTTCGCTGCACCCCTTGCTAAGGGCTGGCCCACATAAAAGAAAAGAGACAGGAGCTATGTCTTTAAATCAAGCAATAAAAGAGTCTGATTTCTAAGGATTTAGGATTATAACTTTGGTAATGGTCCATGTTGAGAGGAAAATCTGAGTGACTGAGCAGTTGAGAGTGCATCATAATGCAAATGCACAGAGGATCATAGTGAAGATTACTACAGTAACCTTAATTCTGTCTTCTTTACCCTTGGAGTGCTTAACTTCAAAGCATTAGTTTTCTTTTAATGTAGGCCTTTGGCAGTTGCAGTATTTCATAGACTGGCAAGCCAAAGAGAACTATTATAACCATGTAATTTGACCTCCTATATAAAAGAGGACACAGTGTCACTTGCTGCTTTTACTTTGAGCCAATTAACCGGTGTGTGACTAAGCATAACTTTTGAAGGCATTCATTTTTTCACTTAAGGATTTCAAGAGATGGAGAATACATTAGTTTTCTTGCTGGCTTGTTCTAACAGCTAATCACCCCCTCTGTTTAAAAAATGTATGCTTCATTGCCTATCTGAATCGTTTCATGGCCTCAGCTTCCAGCTATGGGCAATTCAGGTCTTTTGTCTTCGGACTAAATATCCCTTTATTCACTCGGTATTTTTCTCTCCATTAAGTTAAGTAAGTGTCTTAGTTGCTGTAATCAAATCATCCTAATGCATTCTTGTTGAGAAAGCTAAATAGATTGTGCTTTTAAAGTCTCTCACTGTAAAACACTTCCTGCAGCCCTCCAAATAATTTGGAGCTCTTTTCTGCTCCTTTTTTTTTCCTCACATCCTTTCCAGAACATGAGAACCAGAAGTGCGTGCTGTATTTCAGCAGCAAATGAGAGTGATATTAGTCAAGTCCAACCAAAACCATGCACACCACCTCCCTGTCTCAGCTTACACCCACATCTATATGTATTCTTGGGCAAAAATTATGCAGCCTTTTTGGCACAGGTACGGACCTGTCAAGATGTGAAAGAGAGAAATCTGCAGATAACAAGGTCAGTGGGGGAGGAGGTGCTCCAGGCGCCGGAGCAGATTTCCCGGCAGCCAGTGGTGCAGCCCATGGTGAGGCCGGCTGTGCCCCTGCCGCCATGGAGGGTCAGGGGGGAGAAGAGACCCACCTGGAACCAGGGAGGAACCCATGTTGGAGCAGGGGGATGCCTGAAAGAGGCTGTGACTCCATGGGAAGCCCACAATGGAGCAGGCTCCTGGCAGGACCCGTTGGCCCCTGGAGGGAGGAGCCCAGGCTGGGGCAGGTTTGCCGTCAGGGTCAACCCACCACATAAATCAATGAGGTCCATTTTATATTATGATATTTGTTACATGCCCTTCTGTGGAACATTAAATACAGAAAACCAAATTCATCCAACAAGGCCTGATGCCACCAACAGTTGAAGTACAAGCAGATGGTAAGGGGGACCTGCCACTGCTGTACAGTTAGGATCCATTGTGGAAACGCCAGTCTTTGATCCAAGGATGCTCAGACCAGCCTAAGCTGAGGGAACCGCACTGGTACTGCTGCCTTTATGCTGCCAGACCTGTGTCACTCCAACCTTAGATTTCACCTTCCCAATTCAGTATAATTTTCCTTCCATACCTTAGCTTTTTGCCTTTCATTTCTCTTCCTGCTTCTCCTCTGCTTGAGAAGCATTTGGGCCTGCCAGATAAGACTCCATCTTCAGCAGTGTTGCTATAACCGTGTGGCCCAAAACATCAGTAAAAAGTGGTATGTTAAACAGCTTTAGTGTTGGGGCAAATGAGTTGCATCTCAAAGTTGCTTGAAGGGAATGTGTGAGACTTGTTCTTCTGAAATGGAAAGGTTATAAGGGAGAGCGAGCACCAGATGAACTTCCATTTCTATTTCTACGTTTGCTATTATTGCCTGTCATAAGAAGGTAATTAGAAGGCAGCTAGTTTGAATAACTGACATTACAGACCATTAGAATTAATTCTTTCTCCAGGACAGTTAATGTCAGCTTTAATACAACCAAAGAGACTGTCGGTTCAGGGAAGAGAAGTGGATCCAGAAGTTATTCCTATTTTTTCTGGGCTTTCAATGACTGGTAATGAAGGTTCCGTGTTTGTCCATGGGACTGAGGAAGCTGACAGGCCAAACCTTAACTCCTTAATGTTGTACGACATCAGGATAACTTGTTTAGTTTTCTAGGCCCATTTATTCCCTCCAAATGAATCAAACAGTTCTTTGAGTATCTAAATCTTTCTTATTCTTGAACAGGTTACTATCAGTGGTATTTAACAGTTCTGACAGAGCACTGAGCTTTTTTGCCTCCAGCCTGAATCCAGCTCAGTTTAAATGTTTTTCTGTGGTTATGTTTTTTATTTTTTTGGTGATGCGTTTTCCAGTATCTTTAACGATTTCACTGTTAGATAAGTTATGTTTTCCACTTTCATTACCTTAAAATTGTTTCCATTCTTTCTGCAAATATTCAGAATCAGTAGTGAAATCAGAAATGCAGGTCTTAACAGGCTAAAAGCTTTTTGATGAAAAGCATGTGAGCTGTCTACTGGGGGGTGCTTGATTCCTCTCTACTGGCAGTATTTTGTGAGAGGTTTATGAATGCATGAATCCTGGTCATTCTGTCCGAGCTGCAGAATTTCAAGCGTTTTGTGCAGCGTGGACAAGGATCCATTTCCTTATGTTGTTGTACCCTGCGTAACTGACTGATGTGAAACTGTCAAATTAGAGATTGCTTCTAATTTATTTTATAGTGCATTAAATAACAAAAACAGCAATGGAGAATGTAACAAGTTATTCTTACTGTAAACAATAAACATCTAACTTTCAGGAATAACAAAACATGAGGTTGACAAAGAATGAAGGCTGTGGCTGTGAGACAACGGGTTTTTCAATTATAGCCTATCCATAATTGTGAGGGACAGTTTCCAGTAAACAAACACAAGTAAAATGCTTGGGTTTTCTGACAAAACAAATACATCACAGTAAACGGTACTTTTTCACATTTGGCAAGCATGGCTTCTTTCAGAAAATGCCATGTTCCTAAAATTCACATCTGACTAAAAATCAGTTTCGCGTAGCCAAGACCCACGATAACTTGGTAACCACAACTCCACCTCAAAGAAGAGTTAAATGGTTCCGTCCTGCCTGTTATCACAACAGCAGATCATTCATCCAAAAAAATCTGTCTGCCCCACTTACACAAACTGGACATCACATAAATAATTCACAGAATGGCAGTCTCGTCTGTTAACTGCGTACCGAAAGGCTCTGCCTTGGACATGAAACATGGCTGAAACTGAAATCACCGTGCTAGCCTTACAGGACCAGATGGTATAAGTGCTCTTTAAATCAAAAATACACCTGACCTGTGAATGAGAAATCTGTTCTTTTTGATAGATCAGGCATGAGGAAGCTGTCATACTCTTGCGGACCAGCTGTTTCTTAAGAGCGTGTTCATAATGTTAGCGGGTCTGCAATACAAACAGGAATCAAGCACAGAAACAGCTCTTGCCTACTGAATAGTAACTAATTCACCAAAATACCTTCTATTCCTCTTATAATGCATGTTACACACTTGAAAGCCAAGAAATAGCCAGGTTAAGATTGAATGTGTAATTTTAGGCTTTTGTTTATTTGATACCACCTTTACCTAGGATGAAGGATCCAAATATATGAAGCGCTCTTTCTTTCTCCTCTGGGACCTCTCACGTCTGGTTGGTGTTTCCTTCCATTGGGTGCTGTGGGTGACAGTACACACTGCTGCTCCCTGAAGCCGCCACCTGTAGCATTTCTTAGCTTCAGCACCTGTGTACAGGATCACAACGGAATAAAGCAGGAAGATGATGACACAGGAGTAAGGAAACAAAGAACACTGTGGGAGAGGAAGAGAAAGTGGAGTTTCATGATATTCCCCTGGCATTTGGCATCCATCCTTCTTCACTCACTGCCCATATGGTTACAATCAAATAAGAAGGTCAAAGTCAAGAACGAGGTCTAGGGTAAGGTTGACAGTGAAAGACAAAAAATAAGGGAAAATGAGAGGATGGTAGGGATATGGGGAAGAAACAGAAAATTCATAAAGAAATGGAGTGAAAATTCCAAACCATGAAGAAATATACCCCAGAAAAGGCAGGGGGATGGGGGAGCAGCAGGAAGACAGAGCCAGTCCAGCAGGGACGGTAATAAGCTGTGTAAAATTATGCAAGTTACAGCTAGACCTGACTATTTTGCTTAGAAACAAAAAGAATATGGTCTGCCTTAGACCACGCACAGAGCGTAACCTGCTGTGTTCACAGGGCCATATCTCCTACCTACCACGGCTTTTGACAAACATTATCATCATGTATTACATACTGTGTACATGACTGCAGATAAACACGTCACAAGGTGTACTAGAAGTGGTAAGTATGTAATTAAGATGCTTGTCTACTTGGAATGCAATACCACAAAGTAAGATTTTTAGAGGTAAGTGTCTCTAGAGAGCACCTTCTGGTAGGGGTGCAAACTGTGAGTGCTGTCCCATTGTGTGGATGGGGAGATGGCCTCTCACCATCACTCTCTGTTCATACAGCTTATCAAGGGGTTGTGCCACCAACCTCCACCATCCGTGCTCTGCTCCTCCTCATTTGTCTCTACTATTCCTTCTTTTGTGGGGATACTTGAAAACACAGGAGTGAGTAAGTGATGCAGAGCCATGACTAACTCGCACGCACATCTCAGCTGGGAAATTTGCCAGGTTGCTATGGGAAACGCACACTGCAAGGAGCATCTGCTCCCTGACTGTCCTCCTCTGTCCCAGCGCATTCACTTACACTCTTGGGGGGTTTACATAGACCGTCCTTCCTGACACCTGGGAATATGCTAACAGGCTCTGCAATTCCCATTCACAAATATTGGGTGTTTTGAATCTTCACTTTCTTTTGCCCAAGACGCCCAACCCATGAAGAGTGAATGCGTAAAATCTGTCCTTGTAGGATGACTCTTTCTGCAAGACCAAACCACAGTCTGAACACATGAGAACAAGCCATAACATTGCGACGTTCGTATCACCGCTTGTAACTCACACCGAAAACATACAAGAACCCACTGACACTTCATATGCACTTTAAAACTGCTTGTAAGATAGAGCAAGTTAGATGCTTCAGCCTTTCCTGTGTGCCATCCCCCACGCCTCACACGTGGGCGCAGAAAGCCTTCACTCCTGTTACACAACTTTCTAAACAAACAAGCGCATCCTACAAAGGGCTCTTTTCCCCTGCAGATATCCCTGCAATCCAAACAGTCTGGACACAGCCTGTTGGTTCAACAGTCTGCAGTATCTACGGTCTGGCTCATCAGATGGGAAAACAGCAAAACTACTTCAGAGCCTGAACGTTCATCTGTGTCAGCTGGGTGCCGGGAGATTTCATAGGAAGAACTCCAGATACGTGATCATGACGTTATCTCCTCTTGGTTACGTTTTTCCTGCAGAAGGGAAAATTTTTCAATTCCCATAGATCAGAGAAAACTTACGTTTTGGCAAAATAACGTGACTCCTTATATTGGCCCACAGATGTGCTAGTGGAGATGTATTTGCTAATTCGTAAGTTCCACATTCAGTGACACCTACCTGTCAATCCTAAGTCTTTTCAGCAGAAATTTCTGTGACCTTTACCTTTTTTATTTCCCAAACCAAGTGCAACATGCCCGGATTGAGACCTGTTAGCACCCTTCACTTTTATATACACAGCTATTCCACCTCTGCTTTCCAGACACCAGCACTGGAGCCGACTTGCGGGCTCCTTGTCCGCAGAGGGTGTTTGTGGGCTGTACAGGGCACGTGTTCACAGGTGCACTTCTGACAAGCAGGTTTCACCAGAAACTGGGATCCTCACGTGACGCCGGTTTCCATTTCTTGTCCCCTTCAATCACTCAGCAAAAGCAGTCATGGGGAAATGCATAATTGCCTCACATGCAGTAGTTTAAATAAGCCACTGCTTATTTAAGCTTTATTCAAGCAACTGCTTGAACTGCACCTGCAATTTTATTATTACTACCTGGAACCGCTAAATTTTAACAATATTTACTTCTACTGCTCACTACGCGCTCTATAATATTATCTACAGCATTACAATCACAGAGCGTTCCAGCACTTCCACACAGGAACAAAGCCCTTCTCCGAGTTTGCAAACTCACCAAACAGCACTGCCAACTTCAGACCACACAGCAAATACCTGGGATGTTATATGTAACGAAAAATAAGACACAGTGAAGACAGTGACAATATTTTTCATTCTCCAAAAGTCATAGTTGACACGTCTGGATATTCAATATCCTTTATTCCAGTGAGAGCTACTGATGATGCAATTTGAAGCATGCAGTACACATGTAGAGGTAGCCCATGACAATATTCAATGTCCTTTATTCCAGTACCGCAGTGAGAGCTACTGATGATGCAATTTGAAGCATGCAGTACACATGTAGAGGTAGCCCATGACACAGAAAAGCACAGAGAAAAATATCGGACAGCCATACCTTTCCTATGGGACCACGGTTTTCTCCACCAAGAGTTTAATTCTGAACACTTGCATTACAGCAGAACCTGCCCGTAGGTATTAAGCACATCCATACTGTGCCGGGCGTTGTACAGATAGAGGAGAAACAGAGAGTGTAACAAAATGAAGAGGCGTGATTTGCTGGTAAACTCAACACTTACATGTTTCTCAAGACTAATAAGGAGTGCCTGAGGCACCGTGGAAGAAAGAAATGGTAAAAGGGGAGCTCCTTTCCCACTGCAGGGAATTCTTCTACATGATTGAGAAATACTTAAAAGATTTAAAACAGTTAGTTAGGCCTTCTGAATGCAAATCACTGATGTCCCTACAAAAACAAGCTTGGCTGTTTCGGACACCCAGGCAAAATATGGGACTGTTTTTCATTATAGCTAAAAGTGGGTAGAAAAAATTAAAATCTTCTTATAAATAATTGAAAAGATGACAGCTGGAGAGCAATTCATTAGTTAGGACATTATACCTAAGAAAACCATAAAAATATGACAGAGATGACTCTGGAAGGGACAGGAGTTTTCTACCTCATGGAATCATAGAATGGTTTGGGTTGGAAGGGACCTTAAAGACCATCCAGTTCCAACCCCCCTGCCATGGGCAGGGACACCTTCCACTAGACCAGGTTGCTCAACGCCTCATCCAGCCTGGCCTTGAACACTTCCAGGGATGGGGCATCCACAGCTTCTCTGGGCAACCTGTTCCAGTGCCTCACCACCCTCCCCGGGAAGAATTTCTTCCTTACATCCAATCTAAACCTCCCCACTTTCAATTTAAACCCATTACCCCTTGTCCTGTCACTACAGGCCCTTGTAAAAAGTCCCTTCCCAGCTTCCCTGTAGCCCCTTCAGGCACGGGAAGGTGCTGTAAGGTCTCCCCGGAGCCTTCTATGCAAACAGTTACTGTGTTGCTCCGAGAGGATGTTTCCACTACGCCGGTAACTTGTGTATATTGCTGCAATGTTCAACACAAGCAGTTATTATGCTGACACTTCGGGCTTTTATTTCTAGAACTGCTGCATTTTACAGGAACACCAACATTTGGAAGTTTTATTTACCCACAGATTATTTCCCTGAACGCTGTGCCGCGGGGCTAGTGCCTCACGAACCGCTTTTGAGAACGAAACTCGGAGGTGGACGACGAGGAGCGCGATAGGAGCTTTTGCTATTTCTCTAAAACCCCCGCCCCCAGGTA
>NW_010225904.1:0-13181 GCF_000690775.1 Eurypyga helias
CCTCCAGCGTGTTGACCACAGCACACAGCTTAGTAACAACCATATCACTTCAAGTAGAAGTTTGTCCAAGGTGGAGCCTTGATACAGTATTTTTACTGAATTAATGTACAGCATAGCTCCTAGTAATTCCTCAAGACAGACTGGGAGATGAGAAACTCTCATGTCTTTCTGACAGTTACAGAAAAGCAGCTGACAAAACTACCAACAAAGTTAAAGCCTCCTTTTCTTCAGAGCTACTGATCATCACTACCATAACCTCAGTCACTAGCTTCTATGTCCACTGACAGAAGGTACCAGAATGTTAACAGAAGTTTCTGGCGATGCACAGAATACTGACACTTCTTCCCTTCAGTGAGCCTTGCTCAGATCACCAGCAGAAATATCCACTAATGAAGGAGATGCAGGGAAAAACTTTAAGGGAGAATTCCAGATCTGAAGTTTATCAATAACTAGGTGCCAAGGGAAGTCTCAGGTCTACAGAAGTGGACAGAAGGAACTGATCTGGAAAGAACAAGGTGATTTCAGGGTCAAGATTTAAAAAAACAAAACAAAAAAAAACCAACCAAAACTAAGAATTCTTTAACTGTCTGAATTAAACAAAACCAACCCATATGAAGAAGAGACCTCATTGTGCAGTTGGGGTAAGAAAAGAATCTGGGTGCAGTCCCAAGACAGTAAAAAACCCTAGGGATACTAATTTTAAAAAACAAACTGAGTGTAGCAGTATGGACAACATGAATGTGGAAACAAACAAAAACAATTAAAAAAGCTTAAACTCAGACCAAACAGTGTCTACCCCAGGATCACAGAGAGTCATGTGTCTTTTTCTGAAGTTCAGTAGTTTCATCAAGACAATGATACCACAGGATGGAGAAAAGCAACTGTGGGGAAGTGGCCCTGGAAATTAAAGTGTTCATATTAACCTAAAAAAAAAAAAAGTAGTAATTAGGAAAAGAAAATAAATGCTGAAAAATTGTGTTGCATAAGGAACACCCTCCCGAAATGATGCAATATTGACCTTTTTTTAAACCAAAGGAGTATGTAAGAACAGATAATACATGGTGTTAAAAGGAAGATTACTGAAGTTGCATAGAAGTTAAAAACCAGCTTTTCCCAGTACCACAGCTTGAGCTCGAGCCTGCTGATCACTGATCACTTATTACACTTACCCAATACAACACCTGGATCAAGCTATTGTATTTAAAAAAAAATGAGATAGTTCTGAAGACAGAGAGTCATAGAAATCAGGTTTTGGGTTTTAAATGACAACTGTAGGTCCACATCTGCTGTGAACTAGTTCACTGAATGGAAAAGACTGATCAAGAGAATGATACACAGTGAAACTTGAGCCAGTCATGCGAGGGCAGCCATAAAAGAAGTCAACTCCAGTATTATCAGGCATCAGACAAGGTATTTTTTCAGAGACACAGGACAAGGTATGGATAGCCCTGCAGAAGGCACTTGTTCCACGTATCCTTCGCATGCCAGCACTGACTACCCTAGATTTTAAGGTTCAACAGGTGCATAAATGGGATTAACAGCATAAGAAAGTTCTGCATGTCCCAGAGAAATGAGACTTCTGACTTGCCCCAGAAGTAAGGCAAAGATCTATCATGAGATACCACAGATGATCAAATATCGAGAGCTACGTAAACTGAAGAGTGTTACCACAAAATCAAAGGCCGTGAACACACCATGAAGAAGCTTGTCTTCTAATCATTACAGCAATGAAATTTCTAAATGCTTTTCAATACAAGCAAGCAGTACCAAAAGTCGTTTTGCAGTCAAGCCTGACAAAGAACATAATTGTAACAGCTTACATAAGGCCTCCTATAGGAAGATGTACCCATCTGCTCCCTACAGACCAGTTCTCCATTGTCTGCCATCATAGCACTGATTTTCTACACAGGAACTAGTTCAAACTACTTTGGTAGAGGTATAGTACCTGGAAATGTAAGATACTACTTAAACTAGGATTTTGGCCATGTGCCCAGCCAACCTACTGCAGCATGTGTTTACACCCATAAATACTCATGAACAGAAGGAATGTTCCCCAACACCTGTACAAAACCCCTGGGAACACAGTGCCCTCTCTCCCAGTCACAGATGCCGACACCCTTACAGAGAAAACGGAAAGCAGGTCTGTTTGTTTCAAGAGGTGCTGCTACCAGAGCTTTAGGTACAGTTTGCACCTGCCTAGATGTGCTTAGTCAGGACTTAAAAGGAAATAAACTATTATTGGAAACAAGGAAGGTCAACAAGTCAGTCTTCTGCTACAAGATACCTACTGTTCGTGCTGAGAGTGCCGTTTGTGATAAATGCTTCCAAAGTAACATTGCTAAAAGTAACGTTCACGTTCTTCATATTGACGTGCTTGGAGCTGATGCACCTGTATCTCGTGCCCACATATGCCTGAATAATGGTTTTGTGCGATACTCTCTTCACTTCTCCTGTGAAGAGATTACATAGCATTAGTACGCAGCAGTATGTACAGAAACAAATCAGCATTACACCTGGAAGGGTTACACAATGAGAACAGGAAGCTTTCGTTTTACCTGCAGTTGAATTATGGAATATAGTAGCATCTGAGAGGTTGTAGTGGAAAACTAGCTCTTCGACTTGGTACTTGTCTGCATGGTCTGAGAAATTCAGGCTTAATGAATGTCCTGCGCCAAAACCCAACACCAGTACTGGGTGAGATGTGTTACCTTCACCACATGAGCTCTGCGGCTCTACTGTAGCATTTTGTGGAAGAAAAAAGTGTGCAAACTGTGGGGTAGAAAACAAAGTACATGTAAATGGGATGGTGCAACAGCTTTTCCTTACTGCATTTTGAATATCCTATGACAGTGTTACAAAAACACACAGCTGACACATCTACTACACATGCAGTACATATACGCTACGTCTCCTTATATACCTGCATACAGCAAGGAGCATGTTACTGACGCTTGCATTTCTTAAGAATATTGTTCTCTACAATCTAAGGAAATAACAGTACATGCTCACATCACCTCTTAGACTTCTCCTCCTAAACTAGCACTAGGAATCTGCAGGTATTTCTGTACTAGGTGAATCAAGTCTGGCAAACTCTGGACACAAAAAAAATGGGAGAATTTAGGCTTTTCTTCTTGTAATACAATTGAGTAAGAACAGAAGTGGTGCAGCCCACACAGTTTATCTGTAATACACTGAGTTTATTACATACTGAGAAGTAACTTGGTACCTGAAGACCAAGCCAGTGTTTACTGGAACATTCTGAGCTTACTGCTTGGAAGAAGCAGCCAGAAGCATGTCATGACAGCAGGTACCTCTGAAAGCAAACCTGCATACCGGTGTCAGCAGGGTATCCAACCATCAGCACCGCTGAAGAAGCAGACTATGCAACTTCACTCTCAGCTCAAATCACACGTGGGAAGTGCACCACTGGCAAAGGAGTAGGATTTTTTTTTAATCTCACATTATGCTGTTGGCTAGGAAAACCAAATCAGCTTCAAAAATGCCTCAAAACACACAACTGCAATGAGATTGTAAATAATCCACAATTCCTGCTCAGTAGCGAAGGCAGCAGAAAGGTAAACCAAAAAGTGTTTGTGAATAAAAATTCTTCACTTTCCATTAACAGGCTTTTGCTGTTAATATGGAACAACCTGCACACACTGCGCAGGCCTGCAGACACACTGAAAGCTAGAGAGCTGCTCAGCGAGATGATCACAGATTTCGGGGACGTTTAAAAGCCATGTGCCAACAACCATTTCGGTTCAGAATTAGTCCGTTTCAATATGGCCAAGTTCATCAAAAGATGACCTGTAGCTTTTTACTTTTACAGTTCCAATGAAAGCCGATTTAGCTACCAATAGGACTGGTGTGGAATTTCAGTCACAAAGGTAATTTCATACGTGCATTGCTTGTGGTGGTTTCAGACAGCCTTAACCCTGTTTCATTCGAAGAAGCATCAGTAAGAAGAAAAGTTGATGCAACATGACTGGGAGGGAGGAATCTTTGCTGAAGCAGTTTTTCATGCTTCAATATTGTTCCAAGTTTAAGCACTGCACATGCAGAAACACCACACATTTTGGAAACACAAGTTAGAGGCAAGCAGTGAGATACCCCCCCTTACCTCTTTCTGCCCATAGCTTTTGTATTCCACTGAGAAGGCTACTGTCAGATCAGCAATTATGCAGACTTTACCACTTGAATCTTTCACCTCAAATGAAGAGGAAGCCTGTAAAAAGCCTGTTGAGAATGACGAGTGGTTAACTTGGTGTCACGTAAGTTTTTAGGTTTTTTGATCCCAAAGAGATAAGTGTGCACAACTAGACATTTTAGGAGTATATTCTGAACAGCAGTTCAGTTCAGAAACTTGGGCATTAACAGCCTCTGTAATAGCTTCAACATGGCTAACACAGAGGACACATTTAACACCCCATTTATAAGAAGACAAAGCCACCCAAACCGAAACTGTTGACATGCTGGGTCCTCAGAGAGTATAAGAAGAACTTGCAACAAACACCAGTCATACTGTTCCAGACAGCTACTCCGTGTTCACCCTACACAGCAACTATTTTGCAGGCTTCAGCCAGACCCGATTTAGCATATTTGATCCTGCATGCCTATAGCCTTCCCCCCGCAGCGCACCACGCAGCCTTCATTTGTACGTGCACTGAATGCAGCATTTAGAAAGCTTGGCTTGACTGCCAAAAATAGCGTGATGGAGCGTGCCACCCTTGCCAGGAGAACTTCTCTTTAATGTCATCGCGTGCTCTGCGCTTGAGAGGAGGATGAGGGCCAAGACCTTGACACAGACTGAGGTTATGTTTTCCTGACTGGTTTAAACTAACACCAGACTAAGCTGACCCACAGCTTTTCCCCCACTTGCTCCCCTCCAGCCCCAGAGCACTAGTACGACTGACCACACTAGTACCGACTTAGCAGGGCGAGAGCAGCAGGGGATCATCCCTTCTCACTGCAGGGCAGACATAGGCCAGCATCCACTGAGTTTTGCCTAGGGGACACGCTGCAGCAGGCTGGATACAGCCAGAAAGCTGGTTATCCCATACTTTATTTGCAGTAAAGACTAACTGGACAGTGTTCCTGTATGTGAAATCACACCAAGGTGTTCCGAGCTCTTTATTGTAGAGCACTCCATTTCTCTGATTCTCAATTTCCACCACACACACATCCAAAGCTCACTGCACCATTTCCATGCCAGGACTTTATCAGCTCACACTTATAACTGTAGTCTCGCAGGAAACCTGAAAAAAAAAGGCAGCTGCAAGACATAACCCACTCCATTTATCTCAAGCAAATAAGCTTTGAGGAGTCAAACATGCTAATCCGTTTGACTGCTGACACAGCAAAAGGATCCAGCTGAGGGATTATCCATTAGCTAGCTTCCCTCCCCAAGAAGTTTTCAAAAAGCAAAACCCCATTTTAAAACTTTTTCACTACAAATACAACTGCATGCACCATAGCTTAAGTCAATTATTAGGAAAAATTGGGACTTAGGTCAACTCGACTTGTGTAGAAGGTACTTCAGTTGCAGGAACACTTTGGAAACCATTTCTCTGGCACTCAGCAAGCCTTTTCCCCTGTTGCCTTCCCCTTAGCAACAACACATCTTCCCCCAGCACCAAAGTGGGCCAAAACATAAGCTGGAATTCATACACTTTACCCAGCTGTTTAAAGAGTCTGCACCTGAAACCAGAGTTAGAAGAAAGAAATTGCTTAAGAATGAATTGCTTAAGAATCCATGTAGAAAACGGATATTTAAAGCAGAATTGTCCTACCTTTGACTTTACACCCAGCTCAACATTCACTGAGGAACACAAGCACAAATGTTATTTACTGCGGTTCAGTGCAGCGCTAGAAATAATTGATGCTCCTCCGCATGGAAGCTTCAATTTGCAAAGTTTCCTCCAATTAAACTTACAACTGGAACTTATTTACATTTTACCTAAGCTGCTTACACCTTCTTGAAGGTTTCTAGCACAGCACAGAGTCAGGGAGTAAGAGTCCATGGCTATGTGAACTGACACTGCCCATGGAAAACAGACTAGAATGAAAAATTGTCAGTGTGCTGTCTCCCTTGTTTGATAGCTATTAAAAAAAAACCAAACCAACACCTTGGCAATGTTAGAGCTAAAAATAAACAAGTAACAGGCAGTAAAAAAGAAGCAGGAGGAAAAAAAAAAAAAAGAAAATCAGTTTTAAAAAGAAATACAGGGGAAAGAAGAGACTGAAAAACAATGAAGAAAATGTTGCTGACCTAAAGGAAAACATGACAGACCTGCCCATTAGAGATGATTCAGAGAACAACAATAGACAGCGCAGAGGTACCAGAACACACCAAATGGAAGACGGATTCTGGGAATGAAGAGCTGGCAAATCACCATCGGCAAGTTGAAGTAATAGTGGGAACAGAGTAAAAACCACCACCTGCATAACTACTAGGTTTTTTCAAGGTTAAGCGTACACCATGATATTTAAGCGTACACCATGATATGAATCCCAATTTTGTTAGCGTGGAACCAGTGCTCTGAAACCCCATTCCTTCTTCAGGAACATTGGGCAGCCGCTGGATTTGCGGCATCAGTGATGAGACAGAAGCATTAAGCACGAGACACTGAGCTGTCCTCAACGAAGCGGCAAGAGAGCTGTTGCACTGCGAGCAAGCCGACACACACAAGGATGGCGACGAGAGGGAGCACTGTGCTTCAGCATCACCTGCTCCCACGGTCTTGGGGCAGGGATGGAGAGGAATACAGATGGAGCCGAGCGAAACATAAGGGATATGGAGGCAAAGAAAAACCAGAAAAAACCCACTGAAGAACAAATCGGGAGACTGAAGGAAAGAAGGTTCTGCCTACTCTTTGCTCCAGCCAGTTTAAGGCAGAGGAACAGCTCGCTGGTTTGGCAGGAAAGCAGCTGTTGAGTTTGTGAAGGCAGTTTCAGTGTTGACTAGTGATTAATGCATGAATCATCACCAGCCCACAAATAGTAAGAGCCTACAGTCAAAATGTCAAGAATACAGAAAAGCAAACTGATGTTGAATCAATCTGTCCTGGGAATATTTCTAATTAAGTTACATAAAGTATTGCTCAATGTTATTGTGGCATAGCTTGAAGTTCAGAATACTGCTTGTACTTCTCCCAACATCATTACTTGCTTTTTAACAAAAAAACTCCATATAACATCGAGTTTCTTAACTTCAGACTCTTCTTAATAAACTACAGTGCCCCATTTGAAAACTACCTGTGGTAGAGCAAGTGCAGTACTTCAGACCTACACAGCTAAACAGCTCTTAGACTTTTCAACAGCATCAAGTAAGTTTTGTAAAGTTCATCATCGTTCATCTGCCTGGAAATACTAAGTTATTGATATCTAGTAGAGGAGTCATCAAAAATGTAGTAGCATCAAAGAAATTTCACTTAGTTCAGACACCTCATTTGTATTCCAGTAGGTTCCAAAAAAGGGCCGTTTACATATTTATTCTAGCTGCATCTTTTCAACTGAAAATCATAATATCTCTCCTTTTATACCCAATTTCTGAAATTAGTCTCATACAAGAAAAGACTGAAGGTAAAACTGCTGAAGCAAAGCTAGATGTTACTCCAATTAATCTAGCATGCTTCCCTATCTAACATACCTACATCAAAAAAAACCCTCACCAAGCAGAGTGTATTAACACTCTCAGATACAATAAACAAGTAACAAACCCCTAGGGCTTTCTTGGCTGTTTAACAGTTTATCTTAAAGAAGTCTACCGAAAAAGTTAAGTTAGCTTTAAACCAAAAGCTACACAGCTAACAAAATCTGGCTCATTTGAGCAATCTAAATCCGAGCCCTTTTGAATATGGCTCTTTGGATGGCAGCATTCCCCACCTCCTGGCCACACAGAGATGCTTTCAGGTTTCAACACTTCCGTAACCGAAATCCTGTTAGCCAAGCACAGCTACCCTTGGGTCACTCTCCCATATAATGGAAACCGACCAAGGGAGAAAGATTAATGGTTGTTACGCTCCAAAAAAGCGAGCATGTATTAATGACAGTTGTTTACACTGTCTGCTTGCAGAGGACTTAGTTAATGATTTACTTTGCCTCCAATTTTTATTAGAAACGTGGAACACTGACAATACGGATCTTGAGCACAAAAGCTACCTTTATATAATTTGGGTTTGGTTACTATATTATGTTTCCTGCATTAAAAAAAAAAGCTCTTCAGTCCTCCTCTGCCTGCGCCTCAGAAGAAAGGGCAGCAAGGCATCCAAATCCACCCGGGCACGTACTCCACATCAGCGACAGTTTCAGCGACACAGACACCCACTGGCTGAGCCCGTCGGCAGTCACGCCGAGCGACTGTGGCGTTCGGGAAGTAACCCACAGCCGCAGCGTCACCCAGCTAACCGCTCCCCACAAGCGCCGCGACAGCGCTTCGGAGCGTCACCCCCGCGGCCTGCTCACGCACGTGCCCAGAGCTCTGCTGGCCTACGGCCTACCCTGTAATTACTGTGCGGCAGCGGGCTGAAGGCAAGGGATGCTTGCTGCCAGGCGCCAGCGCTACAGTCGTCCTGCACCTAGGGTACAGCCCTGCCGCGCGGCCCGGCACCTTTGCCCACATGTTCCCTGGGGATAGACGGCGAGCGCTGCTATCTGCGGGGCATTCATCCAAGGAGATAGGAAATGCTGGCTCTTATCTAAAGGAGGTGTATTTCCCCATCAGACACGTGAACAGAGTTGCCTGGTAATTTACTCATTCTGATGGTTCAGGAGGATCCTGTCACCTCAGCGCCATTTTGTGAACAAAGCAGTGACCTTAGTCACCACTTTAGACTCCTACGTCTATGCCAGAGAAGAGCATGGAAAAATCCCTGAGGAGTGACACCCTCCTGTAATCACTTTTCTTTTAGTAAGCTCCACTCCCAGAGGGATGCCTGGTACGAGTCCTTTCTCAGAAGACCAAGTCAAGATCACTTGCTTAGGGTGCAGGACCTATATGAGCTTGGGATAGACAGAAAAACCCCCCAAGAACTTAAAAAATAACATACTTCTTGAAAGATTGCACTATTTACCAACCCTAACATCCAAAACCAGGAAAATCCCTGATGTACAAATGACTTTATGTGAGACAAGATGGTCTTCATAAAATCATGAGTTACCCTTACCCATCACCAGTGGGCTCAGAAGACCGAACATTGGCTATCTGGGAAGCATACCAGGAAAAGACAAGGCTGGACTCACTTCAACTGCTGTTGGACACGCTTGAACACACACACAGAGTGGTGGAAAGGGGAAACGGCCTAATTCATAGCCGGACAAGAGTAGCTTAGGGGAGAAGAGAATCAGCGGCACTTGCGCAGGGCAGCACTTGATTATATGAAGTTCCTGATCCAACCCTAGAAGGTATATCCTTGCCAACTAACAGGGCCAAATTCATGCAGTCCCAGATTATGTTTTTGGTATTGCTGGTCTCCTTGAAGGCAGTAAGCATTGTTTCTCAATTTTGCAGATGAGTAACCTCTGTCTTTAGAAAGAGATTTATGAAAGTACAAAAGCGTTTATAAAGGAAAGGCTATTTAGCAGCTGTACACTTGCCATTTGGCTAGAGAATTGCACAACCGCACCAAGTTTAGTCACATGAAGGTTCTTTACGGTTTCCTATCTAGAGGAAGGAAGTCCTGGGATAGCTCTACAGCAGCTGATTACAGGGAGGTCTCAACTCCCATGGCTAGACCCTTTCTGGCATTCACACAAGCGCATTTTGCGCTCGCTCTGGTTAGTGCTGCTGTATCACACTACACAACTAACTCGCATCCTTGATGCGGCCCCAAGCTGGCAGTCCCAAACAACGTTTTGGAGGAACGAGCACTGTATTGATATAAAGAGAAAGCCTCCCCAGAGGAGAGGATATTGGAAAACATAATCAACCAACTGCCTTAAGTAAATTACTCTTCCAGTCCTATCAAGAAGAGAGAGTAGATCTCAACCCTGTCAAGGAAAGTAAAGACAACCTGGTGTTGCCATATTACACAGGCTGAATACTGCCTTGCTAAGAAACTGGAAGCCAATAAAGCTTAATACAAGAAAACTAAGTGTACTATGCATGGACTACTGTGCTGAAACCTGAACACTGGAGGGGGCACAGCTAGACAAGTGCCCACTGCACAGAGCTGAACCACACTTGAAATTCTGTACTCTACTGCCAGGGCACTACACACACTCTCACACTTCAAATGACAGGAGAAAAAGTAGTAATGACAGCCACTGGTGCTGTCAAGGGACAGAGGTGGTTAAGAAAAACATTACCCTTAGATTGGAAGGGATACCAGTCCATCCTGAAGTCAGATGCACATAAAACATGGAAGCCTGATTCACTAAAACATAAGGTACGTCTTAAATAGTATGGCTGTAACTTAGAATTAAGATAATGCAGTGAAGCGTTCAAACAGCTTGCTGTAAATAGTGCCACACGCATACCCAAAAGGGTCTCCTGCCAAGCTTAAGAGAATATATACCAAGGAAACCATTAAGACACCAAGCTTTCTCAAAGAATTTCCAAATAATCATGCCTGACTTGAGAGAAAAGACAAACTGTTGCAGCTAAGCTGCAACAAGCAAAGGCAAGGCGTGCCGCCTTAGTGCTAGAAATGTTATCTTTAGGACATAGAAATGCTTAACAGAGATAACAGCAGTTAACTTCTCAATAAAATAGCCATCTTCTCCTTGAGTAGGGTTCCTCTGTACCTAGAGCCAATTCTTCAGTACATCATCTGATACTGCTTAGCAATTATGCTATTCACTGCAGAACAGTCTAAAGCGGGTTACACCAAGAAATGAAACTTCTAAGCCAGCCTGAACAGGAACTTAGGGAGCGTATCTCAGAAGCGGCGTGTCAGGGAACCTCAGCCAGTAAGCAGTTACTCAAGAGGTCAGCAAAGCTGCCCAAGTCAAAGCTGAGTAACCTCTCACATGACAACGGGTTTGGGACTAGGATACAAATTCAGATCCATAGAGACTGTGTCAACACACTTGAAGATGCTATCAAGCAAAAACTATGTTAAGGGCAGCACTTGATAAAACAATGTTTATAAAGTCACACAGAGCAAAAGCCGTCATATTTGGTGAAAACTACTTTACACTCCGTGTCAATCCCATACAGCTAGCAATGCCAAAACTAAGGAAAACAATACAGCACCAAATTACTCACTGACTGGAAGTCATACTCCAAGCTTCTGTCAACCACCCCTAGGTTGGTAGCAGGGTTTGAAATTCCCCTTCGGACTAGAGTTGTGCAACAGAAACACGTGGATTATGCGTCAATAACCCTAAAATGGCATCACGCTACCTTTTCAAACTCATTTTTCCTTCCCCAAATCTCAGACACTTCAATATTTATTCACCAATACTGAATCCATGGTCTGACTCTAAACTGAAGATTTTTGGAAATGTTTTCTCTGACCTGTTTGTGTTTCAGTAAGGAATAAAACTACAGGTGCTTCAGGACTCAGAGAGCACAAGGGGTTCCGCTGGGTTTGGCACACCACCCGACTGACCCATTGTGCTCAACAGCAGACAAGCACCACCTTCCTCCGTATTTCAAAACACAGCAGCTAAGTTTGAGGAGACGTACTTCATCTCCTGTAGTTCTCTCTCCCTACTTTTATCACTGTATTTCCTAAATCTTTGTTTATTCCATATGCACGTTCAATACTCGTCAGGAAATTCACTGTGAAATACTAAATGCTGACCTGTGAAAGATCCAGCTTAGTGCTTGCTGCTCAGTGTGAATGGAAAACTGAAACGGTGAGTTGTGGTGAGGTATTCTGGAGGAAAAAAAAAAAAAAGGCTATTGTCCCAAAGTCAAGGCATTGCCAAACAAGCTTTCACATCTGACCCACCCATGTTAATCCTCTGTCCTCCTGTGATCATCACCTAACCCTCATCAGTGTTCACTCAGATGATTAAAAGGCTGCAAACATCTACAGAAGTTAGCTCGTATCTTCTCATTATCTCCTGTTCTTCCCCCACACCACTGCCCAAGCCCCACACTCCAGCAGAAGATGGTGGAGGCTATCTGTACTCTAAGGAGGGGTCCCTATTTGCACCACAAAGGTTTTCTACCAAGGTTGTAGGATAAAGTAATGTAGAAACACCCTAGGCACTGGTACAAAGCCCTGTTCGTCAGTCAATTGTTACTCTGTAGTAAAATAAACTAGTCTGTTGCCTCAGCTGCAGCAACCTAACGCATTTTACATGCCAGAAAGTGACAAAGCTAAATGCACTGAATTACGTTTGTAACTGCTAATTAGACAGGAGAAGGCTACTATGGTCCCAGAAAATATCATCTCTGGTACCACTAAAAAAAACTATGCAGTGTGATTAGAAGACAAACGAAAGCAATTCTTCATTTAAGCCATAACTACCTTAAACAAGACGCACAAAGAATCCCCCCTATGACAGCAGTTCAGCATCGTTAAAGTTGCAGATGCCGATCCTAAAAAGCAAGTCTGAAGGCGCTGGACGTCACTGTGCTCGCCAGACTGGCTCGCAGAGAGCCAGCTGTTTGAGCTGCTCCACGTCCCTCGCCAGCGACGCCTTTCACGCTCAGCCTAACAGAGAAACCGAAGTACTGTCAACCATGATAAAGATATTTACTACTGAAGAGACGTCAGGAGAGGTTCAAAGGCTGCCGTAATCTCCAAAGTGACAGTAGATAAGCGTTCTCAACCGCCGCTTTATACAGGAAATATTTTTGCCAGCTGCTGGAGGAATCTCCTTTGCTGCCAAAGCCACATTTCAGAAACTTGATAGTGTCGCGTGATGTGGCTTTCAAGGCAAGAAACCTGAAGCAAGGTAGTTCTCAGTAAACAAGCAAGACACACTTCCTCATGCAACAGCCTAACCCATCTCCTCAAGGCCTTAAAATCTCCCTATTCCCGGGACATTTCAGATTTCACTCAAGTTACAGCAGGACGAGAGCCATTAAACAGGGGAGCACTACGGGCCCTACAGAAAAGAGCTACTTGCCAGCAACGACATCAGTAGCTCCCTGCGTTTCCATGCCTCGTGAGAGCTAAAGGCGTCTTTCCAGGCTCTTCCCGGAGCGCTGTCCCTGCATCCAGTAACAGATGCTCAGAGGGGCGCTACACGGCGTCCCCCGGCGCGGCAAAGCCGCCGCCTCC